>NW_007251342.1:44501-148054 GCF_000164805.1 Carlito syrichta | reverse complement strand
TGTCTGGGAGTTGGTCTCCTCATTTGTTGTCTTGCAGGGGTTCTCTGAATCTCTTGTGTTTGAGTTTTTTCATCCTTGATGAGATGAGGGATGTTTTCTTGAATAATTTCATCAAATGTTTGTTCCAGTGTGACCTCTGTTTCTCTCTCTGCCTCAGGAAGGCCAATTACTCTTAGGTTCAGTCTCTTGAAGTGATCATTCATCTCTTGAAGGTTTTGTTCTGTCTTTTTGAGCTTCTTTACTATGCTTTTGACAGTTTGGGTTAATTCTGTGTTTTGGTCTTTGAGCTCTGAGATTCTTTCTTCTGCTTGGCTAATTCTGTTTTCCATGCTTATTAGTTTGTTATTTATTTCCATCACAGTATTCTTTACTGCTGTTATTTCTGATATCAGCACCTTCCTATTTTCCTCTTGTGTCTCCTCAATTTTTTAAATTATTTCTATTAATGTCTTCATGTCTGGGTTTGTTGCATGTGACCAGTCATTCTGGGGGCTCTTCATTGTTTGTGTTCCGGAATCTTTTTTCTCATTGTCTGATCTCCCAGGAGTCTGTGTGAGACCTATATTCTTCTTTTGGTTTGTCTTCATTTGTGCAGTTTTTTCCCCCTTCCTACGTTTTATTTCCCTCCATGTCACCATCTTCTTTAATTCTGTTATTCAGGGCTAGAAGGATTGCTTTTACTTCTGTTTGTTCAATCTCTTATTCTTTATGTATGCCCTCTTACTTTGTTCAATTCTGGAGTTGCACTGTAGGTTGGGGGTGGTCCTTTTTGCAGTTTTGAGATTTACTTAAGGGGGAGCTGTGATTCAAAGTCTATCTGCATGTCCTGGTATTTGCCAACAGGTGTATGGATAATCTGAAACCCACTTCTCACCGCCTTGGAATCTGTCTGTGCAGTGGGACTGTAGGTTTACTCCCTGAAATAAGATGTGGTTAGTAGAGGGAAGAGAATGGAACAGACAGTAGGGGGAAGAAGGGGGTGGAGAGAGAGATGAGTAAGGGGGAAAACAGACGAGTGTACCAACCAATGGAGAGAGAGACCTAAACTGAAATAGATAAAAGCAATAGACCATGGCTACAGACTAACCAACTCCCATACAAAAAAATAAATAAATAAAACATACAATGATGCTAACATAGAAGCTAACCTACCACGTTATTGGTGTGCTGTTCTTTTGTACAAAGATATGGTTTACAGAGAGGAGAAAACAGAAGAAAAGGAAGAGTAAAAGAAAAAAAGGAAGAAAACAGTAGGAATAGAATTAAGTAATTAAACTAACAGAACCAATCGAGCACACTCTGAGACTTTTCATTTAAGTCCAATGTCCTTTCAGCTCTGATTCCTAGCTGTCTTTTCAAACTGGTAAAGTAGTTTGCAGTTAGGGTCAGTTGCCCCTGGCCTGCTGTGAAGGACAGTTTAGATCACCTTCGGTTCACCACTCACATCTGGCCTGTGTCTGTTTTTCAAGCTTTTCTCCCGTTTCGGTGTTGGTACCTTGAATCACCAGCAGGTGGTGCTATCTCAGCTGCTTGCCCCAGAGGGGTGGAGCTGGATAGGAGATAATGTTATGTTTCCAAAAAAGTAAAGATCAGAAGCAATGGGAATTAGGCATTGAAACCAATTGAAATAAAAGCTCTGAAACAACTCATGCAGAGGCTGGAGATGGGAGCCTGCTTCAGGGCACATGGGAGGAGACCCACGGCCAGCAGGACATCACGGTGGCAGTAGAGGTGGCAGCGATCCCAACAGATCTTGCCTGTAGGGGCTTCAAGGATTAAAGTCGTGGATCACCTCAGGCACGGGTGGCACGATGCACTATGGCCACCATGGAGGCCACCAAGGTGCAGCAGCTGCTGTGTCTGCGGCTGCTGTGGCTGTCCAGACTGCTGTGATGCCCCAGTGGTGGTGTCGGTCAAGCTCCGAGTGAAGAGCAGCTTGCCGACGTTGGGATCTGTAGCCCCCAGGGAGAGAGCCAGAGGTCCTCTGCATTCTCCTTTGCAGAGGGTTTCATAGACCAGGCTGCCCCATCGCCATCTTGCCGGAAGTCCCCATAAAATAATATTTAATAAACTCTGCTCTTCTCAGGATGTAAAACTTCAAGCGAATGGAAATGAAGTACTGATAATCTATTTTAGAATAATAAGCTAGAAGATATATAACATTTCCTCAACTTCATGCCTTGGGCATTTCAGTTATGTGAAAGAGTGAATTGCTGAACCTGGGTTTTATGACTCCCCAAATATCTTTACAATGGGAGAAATTCTCATGAGCTCTTGAATAGGGAGACAGGGATAGTTTGTATTTGTTTGTGTTGGCATCGGGTGGGAGTTGCTAGAAAAAAGTAATAAGCAATAAGTTGTTTCAGAGCTTTTATTTCAATCGGTTTCACTGCCTAATTCCCATTGCTTCTGATCTTTACATTTTTGGAAACATAACATTATCTCCTTCCTTCTGTGATCTCCACCACATATTTGAAATTTATTTAATCCAAATTAACTCAAACTGTCACCTGTTCTGTTAAGTTTTCCTGAATCCCTGCTCCAAAAGCATCACTTCGCCTCCTGTGAAATTCCATACTAAAAGTTCTTCACCTTTCTTGAGCTGCATAAAATATGTAATCTTGTAATTACTCATGTATATGTTTGCCTCCTCTATTAAACTATAACCCCTGGTTGTCAACACATGTTCAAGTGAACAAATTGCTCCATGTGTGCATATGTATGCATGTGTAAATATATTTAATGAACACGTAAGTAGCTCTATTTGTGTGTGATTTTAGAACCACTTGATAAAGCTCTTGCAGTCTGCATTCAACAAAAGGTGTTACAATTACCACACTAAGTGTTTTAAGCAATCTGCTCAGACTGAAGTGACTTATTTGGTTGACATTTTTGGGAGGCAGATAAATATCTGATGCAAGGCAGTTTCTGTTGATGGAAACTTATTGTGCCACATGTATGACTTCAATTTTCTTTTTGAAATTTAGATCAAACATGGATGTCAATACACACTTTTTAAACTGTGAATATGTCCTAGATTCTGTAAATAACTTGAGGAACATATCTCTAATAACTTAATTCTAGAAGCTTTTTGTAATTTTCATACTGGCTTGCATAAATTCACTCAGGTAGCAAGGAGTGAATTTATGCAAGACGTTCTAAATATGTACAAATGACTGTTATACAGATTTATTTGTGTAAATGATATAATCACTGAATCTGAAACTGTGATCAAGTAGCAGTCCAAATTTTGATGGACACTATAATTCAAAATTAAAACAATTGTTGGAATTATGAGTAAATTAAAACACTCCCCAATGTTATTGTCTTCTTTATAATGACTATTTTTAATGTTAAGTTTCATAGATGTTCATTATGAAATATGCACAAGAGCACAAAGAGGAAAATAACAATCTCCTGTAATTCTACAACTACAAAATAACCACTGTCAGTATTTTAATAAATTTATTTCTTGTTTCTATTTTATTTAACTATAGCAATGCCTAACATTTGTGGCTTACATTATATAAAGTTTATTTTATGCTGTTTTAATGTCATAAATTAGCCATCCCTCCTTTTTTAATATGATTGAAAACATTTTCATGATTGCATGCTATGTTATACTATGGATTTAACCTTTTCTGTCTTATTTTCAACTTTTTATTACTCTATAAATTTTACAACAAAAAATCTTTGTACAAAAATAGTTTTCACATTTGTCATTATTAGTTTAGGTTAAATAATTTAAGAATAATTTTTAGGTTAATTGATATTAAAACTGCAAAGCTTGTGATTTATACCACTGAAGTTCATTTTGGAAAGCTATGACTGAGAATATGGTTCAAGATGACTTACTAGAGGTATCTCATACTTCTACTCAGAAGAATCAAAATAGTGAATATACAACTATATTTCAAATAGATAGTATAAAACAGTGCTAGAATTCAACAGAGAAGTGATACAAAACATCTAAGGCAAGCAAGGAGAGAGAAGCCAAAAAAGATTGCTCAGCTCAACAATGTATGAAAGGGTAAGTGAGTGACCCACAGTGGTACCTATTCCCACTTCAGACCCTTACAATCCTATCCCCAGGAGAGCTCCTAACCCATGTGGGCCTTGAGACTAACATAGGGAGCTGCCTAAGGAGCAAATTTTGGCATTGATCAGACCAAAAGTTCACTATGGATCCCACACATTCCTGAGCACTGAGCAGCTACAACAGGCACCATTTTTGAGAATGCAGCACCCACAAGAAAGCATCCTGTCCTGGGGCCTAAAAGCCCTTTGATCTTCATATCCCTGGAGGTCCATTAACATGTTCTGCTTTCAGCCAAATCCCACCTCTGTCTCCTGCTACCAGGGAAAAGGTCAAGCCATTGACAGTGACCACACTGTCCTTAGTAGCAGGACAGCGACACTTTCATAAGCACCCTGTGGAAAAACTACCTCACTTGCAGCTACAACCTGGGGCCACAGTATGTGCTTCTCAGTCTATTTATGGCAGCTGCCACTGAAAGCAGACACATTCCTCCAACAACAAAACTACAGCACAGTTGTTTCTACCCTCACCTGAGCATGGCAGAACAGAAGCCTTGTGATAACCCCGCCTTTGCTTTCCACAGCCAGTGCAAGCACACACCACTAAGGGATCTGAGGACATGACTGCCCAGGTTGTCTCAATTACCCCTGTGCCCAAACATACCCTCTGAGAGCCTGGAAATCTCCTTACCCCAACTACAACTGTTGGCACCTGAGCCTTTCTTCTGGGGGAATGGGGATGTGGCCACCCAACCTAACTTTACCACCATAGTGGGTACCTACAAACACGTGCCATGTGCAGACTTGGGTGTTGGCCAAACCACCTTGTCACAGTCTCTACCAGCACCATCATGGACTGCTAGGGAGCTAAAGGACCAGTCCACCATTGCTTCTGTCATCACTCATTCCACACCCACTCTCTAGGTGACTGAGGACTCATCCACCTATACAGACTACTGCTGCCACTACTGGCACATGAGTTAGCCACATTGAGGCCCAATAAATGATTCACTAGAACCTGCTAACACCATTTCCAATGTATGCCTCCCTTGGATAGAAACAACAGCACATTAAGCCCACCCCTACCACCACCAGGGCTCAAGGAATGGCCTGCCTGGCATTCCCATTTTTAGCAAAATTTTACCAGAGTTTCCATTAACATCTGCAAGCTAACACACTGAGGAAATCACAGACACTACTAACAGTGTTTCTAGCTGAAGAAATCACAAAGATACTGTACTATCACATGCATCCAAAATCAAAGGCAAAATATCCTATTGAGCAGATAAATCTTCAGGAAAAGTGCCCTTTCCTGGAAAAGCAAATTTTTAAAAATAGAAGAAGCAATTGTTAACCAGATGCACAAATATCAATGTAAGAACACAAGAAACAGTAAAACAAAGATTTTTTGACACTTCCAAAAAACACAAAAAAACACAATTATTCTCCCTCAACAGATTACAATAAAAAATAAATTTACAAGGCCTTGGAAAAGGATTTCAAAATAACAATGTAAAAGAAACTCTGTTAATTATAAAAATTCAAATAAACAATACAAGAAATCAAGAAAAAAATTAGGATATGGATGAGAAATTTATGAGAGAGATAAATATCTGAAAAAGAACAAAAACAGAAATTCTATAACTCAAGAATTCCATGAATAAAATACAAAATATATTTGAAAGCTTCAACAATGTACTAGAATCAAATAGAATAAAGAATTTCAGAACTTGAAGACACCTATTTAAAAATAATACAGTCACACATAAATGAGGAAAGTAATAAAAAATAATAAAGAAAAAGCTTATATGACATATGGGACACCATAAAGTGACCAAATATTTCAATTTTAGTGTCCCAGTAGGCAAAAGAGAAAATGAAGGAATAGAAAACATTTCTAACAAAATAGTACCTCAAAACTTCCCAAATCTAGACAGAAATACATACATCTAAATACAGGAGTCTCATAAATACTCTAAGAAATACAATATAAAAATGTTTTCCACACTGCAATTATAGTCAAATTGTCAAAAGTCAAAAACAAAGAGAGAATTCTAAAAGCAGCAAGAAAAAAGCATCTAGTCACTTATAAAAGAACTCCCATTAAATTAACAGTGGATTTCTCAGCAGAAACTAACAGACCAGGAGAGAATGTGATGATACGCTCAATGTGCTTTTAAAAAAAAAGCTCCCATTCAAGAATATGATACTTAGCAAAGTTATCTTTCATAAAAGAAGAAACAGTAAAGTATTTTCTTGGCAAGCAAAAGCTGAGGGAATTCATCACCACAATAAATGCTTAAAGGAGTTCTACATTTAGAATCAAAAGAATGATAACTACCTCATAAAAATACACAAAAGCTTAAAAATCACTGGTAAACACACACTAAAAAAGAGAGGACTCAAATGCTATTACTTAAAAACTCCACAAAAACAGTAAGACAGAAAGAAGCAAAAAATATACAAAACAACCGGAAGTCAAAAAATAAAATGGCAGGAATAAGCAACCTCAACACTCTCCATATTAGACAAATCATAGAGACAGAAAATTAATTTAGAAAACATTGGATTTAGGCTGCACTTTGGACCCAATTGACCTAACAGATATTTACCGAATATTTTATCCAACATCTACAGAATGCACATTATTCTCATCAGTATATGGAACATTCTGCAGGATAGACCATATGTTAGGATACAAAGAAGCCTCAACAATTTTTTAACAATTAAACCCATAAGTATCTTTTAAGAACACAGTAGAATAAAATTAGAAATGAATAAAAGAAGATCTTTGGAAACTGTACAAATGTATGGAAACTAAGGAATATTTTCCTGAACAATCACTGAGTCAATAAAGAAATTAAGGGGAAAACTTTAAAATTTCTTGATACAAGTAAGAATTAAAACACAAAATACTCAAACCT
Organism: Carlito syrichta; assembly: GCF_000164805.1. NCBI lineage: Eukaryota > Metazoa > Chordata > Mammalia > Primates > Tarsiidae > Carlito > Carlito syrichta. The sequence continues at coordinate 141,092 of NW_007251342.1, read as the reverse complement.
CAGTGATACAGCAAAATCAGTGCTAAGAGTAAAGTTTATATCAATGGACATCTTCATCAAATAAGAAGCAAAATTTCAAACAAACAATCTAATGATTCATCTCAACAAAACCCAAACCCAAGAGAAGAAATAACAAACATCAGAGCAGAATTAAATAAAATGCAGACTAAAAAATACAAAGAATCAATTAAACGAAAAGTTGCCTTTTAATAAAGATAAACAAAGGAATAAACCACCAGCTAGAGTAACCAAGAAAAATAAAGAAGACTCAAATAAATAAAATCAAAAATTAAAAAGACATTGCAACTGTTATCACAGAAACAACAAAGATCATTAGAGACTATTACAAACAACTATACATTAGCAAACTAGAAAACTTAAAGAAAATAAATTCTTGGAAACATTCTACCTATCAAGATTAAATCAGGAATAAAAAGAAACTAAAAAGACTATTAACAAGTAATGAGACTAAATCAGTAATAAAAAAAAAAAAACCTCTCACCAAGAAAAATCTAGGATCAGATGACTTTTTATTGCTGAATTCTACCAAACTTACCAAGAACAACTAACACCAATTCTCCTCAAACTATTCCAAAAATTTGAAGAGAAGATAGTCTATGGGATCATCATTACCCTGATATCAAAGCTAGACAAAGACACACACAAAAATAAAACCAAAAGCCAGTATCTCTGAATAATCTAGACACAAACGTTCTCAAAAAATACTAGCAAACAAATCCAGCAGCATATTAAAAAGTTAATGCACCAAGATCAAGTAGAATTTATGCCAAAATGAAAGGATGATTCAACATATGCAAAACAAAAAAGTTATACATCACATAACTTTGAAAGATAAAAACAATAGGATAATCTCAATAGATGCACTAAAAGTTTTTGCTAAAATTCAGCATTCCACCTTGATAAACTCTCAAATCATGCACAGAAAAAAAAAGCATAATAAAGGTCACATATGACAAACCCATAGGTAGCATTATATTGAATGGGAAAAAGCTGAAAACCTTTTCTCTAAGAACTAGAACAAGATCCAGTATGCCCACTCTCATCACTTCTATTCAACATAGTACTGAAAGCCTTCTCTAGAGCATTTGGGCAAAAGAGAGAAATAAAAAATCATCCAAGCTGGGAAAAAGGAAGTGAAAATTTTTTTATAGAAGACATGATCTTATATTAAAAAAAACAAACTCCAACAAAAAACCCTTAAATTTGATAAAAATAATTTAGTAAATTTACAGGATACAGAATCAACATAAAAAAATCATTAGAACCTTTATACACCAAGAAATGTTACCAGAAAAAGTAAATCAAGGAGAAAATTTCACTTACAATAAATACAATTAAAAACCTAGAAATAAATACAGCAAAAGGGGTTAGGATTTTCCTTCCTCATCGCCACAAGAAAAACTATAATACAAAGCACTGATGAAAAATATTGAAGAGGAAACAAACAAATGTAAAGATATTCTATGCTCATGGGGGAAAATAATTAATATTGTTAAAATGACCTTACTGGCTGGGTGTGGTGGCACACACCTGTAATCTCAGCACTTTGGGAGTCAAAGGTGAGAGAATTGCCTGAGCCCAGGAGATCAAGACCAGCCTGGGAAACTTGGTGATACCTCTTCTCTACAATTAATCAAAAAAATTAGCCAAAAATGGTGGTGTGCACCTGTAGTTCCAGCTACTTGGAAGGCTGAGGCAGAAGGATTGCCTGAGCCTAGCATGTCGAGGCTGCAGTTGCTGTAGGCATGCCACTGAACTCCAGCCTGGGCAACAGAATGAGACTCGAACAACAACAACAAAAAGAATGACTACACTACCCATACAGATTCAATCCATCCTTACCAAATTACCAGATTTGTCATTTTTCACAGATATAAAAAAAATCCTAAAATTCCTATAGAACCAGAAAAGATCCTGAACACCCAAAGAAAAATACCCTTAACAAAAAGAACAAAGCTAGAGGCATTATACTACCTGCTTTCAAAATATATTACAAGTCTTGGGTAACCAAAACATCATGGTATTGACATAAAACAGGCAGATAGCCAAGTGAAACAGAGCAAAGAACATAGAAATAAATCCACATATTTACAGTCAGCTAATTTTTTTCACAAAGAAGCCAAGAACATACATTAGGGAAGGGGCACCCTCTTCAATACATGATGCTGCAAAAATTAGATAGTTGTATGCCCATGAATGAATGTAGACCCTATCTATCACTATATACAAAAATCAAGTCATGATGGATTAAAGACTTAAAACACAAGACCTAATATAATAAAGAGAATAGCAGAAGAACACTCGTCAGGACATTGGTCTAGACAAATATTTCACGGCTATGACCCTGAGAGCACTAGGAACAAAAATAGAGTAATAAGGAACTCAAACAATTTAACAGTAAATAGTATCATTAAAAAGGGAGCAAAGGACATAAATATATTTATAAAGGGAAGACATACAATTGGCAAACGGATGTGTGAAATAATGTTCAACATCACTAATCATCAGATCAAAGACAATAAGATATCTCATCTCACTTTGAATGTCTATTACTAAAAAGATTTTTTAAAAACATGTTGGCAGAATGTAGAGGAAATGAAAATCATGCAATGTATATGTAAATGTAAATTAGTTGAGTATCTATTTTAAAAAGTACAGAGAATCCAAAAGTTAATACAGAACTACTATAAGATCCGGCATTTCCACTACTGCTATTTCTAAAGGAAAAGAAAACTGTGGTAAAATATATATATAAATCAAACTGTTTCTATCAGCGAATGAATCGATTTTTTAAAAAATTGATTTCTATTAATTTATCTGTCTACACAATGAAATTCAGCAATTTAAATAATTAAATCAATAATCAAGGATGCAACTGAATACCTTTATGTTAAGTGAAATAAGTCAAGAACATAAAAACAAATACTGCATGTTCTCAATCATATGCAGGAGCTAAAATCGTTGATCTAACAGAGTAGAATAATAGCTAACACAGGGTGGGAAGTGCATGTGGCTTGGGGGATGAAAAGGGGTTGGTTAATGTGTGCAAACATGGAGCAGAGTAAGGTGACTGTACTTAGCAGCTATGTGATGTACATTTCAGAGTAACGGGAAAGAGGATGAAAACTATTCCCACCAAGTAGAAATGATAAGTACTCAAGGTGATGGTACCCCAAATACTTTTACTGGATTATTACACAGTTTATACGTGTAGCAAAATGTCACATGTACTCTGTGAATATGTACAAGATTGCATTAATAAAAATTAAAAAACAAATGATATATCTAATTTTTTTCCAATAGGCTTTTATTTTAATTTTTTTATTTTAAAATTGTAGGGTATAATTCAGGGTTAGGTATGTAAATATTCATTATGCAGGTACCCTTGTTGATGAGATGTGCCCCCATTCCCCATGTAGATTCCCACTACTGCCAGTTGCACCTCCCCATCCCTCCATCCTCCGCAGTTTCCCGCTACGGTCAATCCTTTTCTTATAGTATTACGATAGTTGTTCAAGATCCCCTTATGAGAGAGAACATGTGATACTCAGTTGTTTCTGTGAAAGATCACTCAGTATTATAGACTCTAAGTCCATCCAGGTTGCTGCAAAGTTCATGATTTTGTTCTTCTTTATGACTGCATAATATTCTACTGTGTATATGTACCACATTTTTATCCAGCCCTCTTTTGAAGGGGAGCATGGTTGTTTCCATGTTCTTGCTATTGTGAATAATGCTGCAATAACCATGCATGTGCAGGTATCTTTTTTATAGAGTGGTTTGAGTTATTCCAGTTATATTCCCAGTAGGGGAATAGCAGGGTCATATGGAAGGTCAATATTTAGAACTTTTAGGAATTGTCACAGTTTTCCAGGGAGGCTGTCCTAGTTTACACTCCCACCAACAGTGTAGATGTGTTCCCTTTTCATCACATTCTCTCCAGCATCTGTTATTTTTTGACTTATTGATGATGGCCATTCTGACTGGAGTTAGGTGGTATCTCAGTGTAGTTTTAATTTTCATTTCTTTGATGACTAGTGAGGCTGAACATTTTTTCATGAACCTGTTGACTGCTCGTATGTCTTCTTTTGAGAACTGTCTATTCATATCTTCTGCCCACTTTGTAATGGGGCTGTTTGTTTGTTTTCTTTTGAGCACATTTGAGTTCCATATAGATCCTAGATGTTAGGCCTTTGTCATACATACTGTTGGCAAATATTTTTTCTCAGTCTCTGGGCTGTCTCCTTGCTCTTTTGATAGTTTCTTTGCCTTTGGTGAAGCTTGTCAGTTTGATTAGGTCCCACTTGTCTATCTTACCTCTTATGGCATGGACACCTGGGGTTTTGATCAGGAATTGGTTGCCAATTCCAATTTCCATAAGGGTGTCTCCCTCATTTTCTAAAGTGCTAATAGTTAGAGGTTTTATGTTTAGGTCTCGGATTGATTTAGAGTTGTGGATTGATTTAGAGTTGATTTTTGTGTATAGGGATAGGTAGGGGTCCTGTTTCAATCTTCTGCACATGGTCCGCCAGTTTTCCCAACACCATTTACTGAATAGGTTCTCCTCTCCCCAGTGGTTGGTGATAGAGGCTTTGTCGAAGATGAGTTGGTTGAGAAATTGAGGTTTTGCTTCTGGACTCTCAATTCTATTCCATTGGTCTACATGCCTGATCTACCAATACCGGGTTTTTTTGATTATTGTAGCTTTATAATAATGTTTAAGGTCTGGGAGTGTGATACCTCCTGCTTTGTTTTTTTGTTTTTTTTTTTTCCTGAAGATTGTTTTGGCTATTCTCGGTCATTTGTGTTTCCATATGATTTCCTGTATTGTTGTTTCTAGATCTGAGAAGAATGTTGCTGGTAATTTGATGGGTATTGCATTAAATCTGTAGATTGCCTTAGGTAGAATGGATATCTTAACAAAGTTGCTTCTTCCATTCCATGAGCATAAAATATTTTTATGCTTGTTTTCTTTGATTTCTTTGAGCAGTGTTTTGTACTTTTTATTATAAAGATCTTTCACATCTCTGGTTAGGAAGATGCCAAGGTATTTTATTTTTTTGTGTGGCTATTGTGAATGGAATTGTGCATTATATTTGGGTTTCTGTTTGATTATTATTGGTGTATAGAAATGCAATTGTCTTTTGCACATTTGCCAAAGTCCTTCATCAGGGCAAGGAGTTTTATGACAGGTTCTCTTGGGTTTTCTAGGTATAGAACATGTAGTCTGCAAAGAGGGATATCTTAAATTCCTCTTTTCCTATTTGGATATCTTGATTGCCTTTTCTTCTCTGATTGCTCTAGCTAGGACTTCCAAAACTATGTTGAACAGAAGAGGTGAGAGTGGGCACCCTTGTCTTATTCCACTTTTCACGGGAAATGTTTCTAATTTCTGTCTGTTTAGCCGTATGCTGGCTATGGGTTTCTCATAGATGGTTCTTACTATTTTGAGGTATGTTCCATCTATGCCTAGATGTTCGAGTGTTTTATCAAGAAGCGGTGCTGGATTTTATCAAAAGCTTTTTCTGCATCTAAGGATATAATCAGATGTGTTTTGTTTTTATGTCTGTTCACGTATTTTATTACATTTATGGTAGTGCAAATGTTGAACCAGCCTTGCATCCCAGGGATGAAGCTTACTTGGTCATGGTAGATGATTTTTGAGATGTATTGTTGAATCTGGCTTGCTATGATCTTGTTGAGAATTTTATCATCTATATTCATCAAGGATATTGACCTTTAGTTCTCTGTCTTTGTTGGCTCTTTACCTGGCTTGGGTATCAATGTGATGTGAGATTCATAAAATGATTTGGGGAGAGTTCCATCTTTCTCAAATGCCTGGAATACTTTTAATGGCATTGGTATCAGTTCCTCTTGTGTGTTTTGTAGAATTCTGCTGGAAAGCCATCTGGTCCAGGGCTTTGTTTTTTTGTTTGTTTTTTTGTTTGTTTTGTAGGTAGTTTTCTTATGACATAGTCAATTTCCTGGATTGCTATTGGTCTATTTAGAGTCTTGATTTTTTTCTTGTTTCAACCTGGTGAGATTGTGTGATGTCAGAAAGTCTTTCATTTCCTGTAAGTTTTGAAGTTTCTTTCTATACGAGTGTACATAGTGGTCTCTGATAATCTTTTGTATTTCTTCAGGGTCAGTTGTGACTTCTATTTTATCTTTCTGATTGTGTTTATTTGGACTTTTTATTTCTTTTTCTATGTCAGTGTAGCCAAGGGTTCATCAATCTTCTTTATTTTTTCAAAGAATCATCTTTTTATTTCACTGATTTTTTGTATTATCTTTTTGTCTTTTATGTCCCATATTTGAGCTTTTAATATGGTGATCTGGATTCTTCTGTTGAAGTTAGAGTTTTGGTTATCTTGCTTTTCCAGCTTCCTTAGGTGACTTGTGATCTTTCCATTTTCTTCATGTGTATTATAGAGATATGAATTCCCTTTTTACTACAGTTTTCATGGCATCCAGAGATTTTTGTTAGATGTTTCTTCATTTTCATTTGTTTCCAGGTATCTTTTAATCTTTGTCTTGATTTCCATGTTGTACCATGAGTTGCTTAGCCTCATGCCTTTAGTGTCCATGTCTTTGTGGGTTTGGGGGGAACTTTTTGGTGTTGATATTTATTTTTATTCCACTGTCTGAGAAGGTGCATGACAAAATTTCAATCTTTTTTTTTTTTTGAGATGGAGTCTCACTCTATCACCCAGACTGGAGTGCAATGGCATGCTCCCAGCCACTGCGGCCTCAATCTGCTGAGCTCTGGAAATCCTTCCGCCTCAACCTTCCAAGTAGTTGGAACTACAGGTGTGCGCTACCATACCCAGCTAATGTTTTGATTTATTGTAGAGATGAGGTCTCGCCAAGTTGCCCAGGTGGGTCTCGAACCCATGGGCTTAGGCAATCCACTCACCCCAGTCTCCCAAAGCATGGGATTAATGGCTGAGCCACCGAACCAGGTTCAAAATTTCAGTCTTAAGAAATTTGTTTATGCTTGATTTATGGCCAAGGATGTGGTCGATATTAGAGTACATTCCATGTGATTATGAGTAGAATGTATATTCTGTGGTCATTGGGTGGAATGTTCTGTAGGTATCAATTAAGTCCATTTGGTCAAGAGTTACATTGAGGTTCTGGATCTCTTTGCTGATTTTTTGACCTGATGATTTGTCTAGGGATGTGAGTGGAGTATTAAAGTTCCCAGATGTGATAGTGTTGGAGTCAATATCTTTTTTAAGTTTGCCTAGAAGCTGCTTTATGAAAGTTGGTGCTCCTATGTTGGGGGCATATGTGTTAAGGATGAATATTTCTTGTTGATGGATTGAACATTCTGTCATTATGTAGTGACCTTCTGTATCTTTTTAAATTTTTGATAGCTTAAAATGTATTTTATCTGATATAAAGATTGGCAAACTTGCTTTCTTTTGTGTTCCTTTTGCCTGGAATTTTGCTTCCTCTCCTCTTACTTTGAGTCTGTGAGAGTCCTTTCTGATGTGATGCATCTGTTGGAGACCATATATTGTTGCCTACTGATTTTTTATAACTTTTGCCATTCTATGTCTTTTCAGTGGTACATTTCGTCCATTCACATTCAGGCTAATTATTGAAATGTGAGAGTTTACCCTTGTCATGAGGTTCTTATAGAGTTATTGTGTGTTTGTTGTCTTTCTTTTGATTTTGGGGTTGATTCATGTGTGTTTTCAATCTTTTTCCTGCACTCTTGTGAAGAATGTTGTTCTTCATTTTTCCCTTTCTTCTGTTTTTAATAGTTTCTAAGTGTTTCTTGTAGAGTTGGCCTAGAGGCAGTGTAAGTTCTTAGGGGTTGAGTGTCTGGGAGAGATTTTAATTCTCCCTCACTGATGAAACTTAGCTTAGCTGGATAGGTTATTCTTGGTTGAAATTGTTTATATTTGAAAACTTTGACGATTGGGCTCCAAGCTCTCCTAGTTTCAAGTGTTTCTGTAGATAAATTGGCAGCAATTCTAATGATCTTCCCCAGTAGGTAGTCTGACCATTTTTTCTTGCTGCCTTTAGGATTTTTTCTTTTATACTACTTTGTTTAGGTGAATCCCTGTGTCTAGGGGTTGGTATTCTCATTTGTTTTTTTTCAGGGGTTCTCTGAATCTCTTTTGTTTGAATGGTCGCATCACTGATGAGATGAAGGAAGTTTTCTTTTAATTTTATGGAATGTTTGTTCAGTGTGGTGTCTCTCTTACTGCCTCAGGAATTCCAATTAGTCTTTGGTTAGGCCTCTTGAAATAATCGCTCATCTCTTGAAGCTTTTGTTTTGCCTTTTAAAACTTCTTTTCTATGTTGTTGACAGTTTGGATTAGTTCTATATTTTGGTTCTCAAGCTTGGAGATTCTTTCTTCTGCTTGACTAATTCTACTTTCCATGGTTATCAGTTTGTTATTTATTTCATTCATAGTATTATTTACTGTCATTATCTCAGTTATCAACTTCTTCATATTTCCCTCTTGTCTCTCCTCAATTGTTTGTATTCTCTCCATTAATGTCTTTATATCTGGGTTTGTAGTTTGATACCAGTCATCATGAGGGCTCTTCATTCTTTGTGTTCCAAAGTTTGTTTTCTCAGTATCTGACTTCCCAGGAGTCTGTGTGAGGACCATAGTCTTCTTTTGGTTTTTCTTCATTTGTGTAAATTTATCTTCTCCCTATTTTTTTTCCTCTTCTTTAATTCTGTTTTTCAGTGATGCCATGATTGCTTTTACTTCTGTTTGCTCAATCTCCCATTCTTCGTTATGTGTATCCTCTGGAATTGTTCAATTTTGAAGCTGGACTGTGGGTTGGGGACTGTACTTTTGCAGTTTTGAGATTTAATTGAGAGTGAGCTGTGATTCAAAATCTATCTACAGATTCCAGTATCCACCAACAGGTGTATAGGCACCCTGGAATCCACTTCCCACTGCTTTAAAATCTGTCCATGCAGTGGAGATATAGGTTTTCTCCCTGGAAGCAAAATGAGGTAAGAAAACAGAAAAAAATGGAAAAAGGAAGAGGTGGGGGCATGAGGAAGGTGGAAACAGAGAAGAGTAAGAGGGAAAACAAACATGTATCAACTAACAAATGAAAGGAGACATAAAGACAGAAAGAGTAAAAAAATAAAGCATACAATTATACAAACACACAAACCAACAAAAACTTCACTATTGGTGTATTCTTCCCATATGCAAGCAGAACGTCTAAAGAAAAAAAAATCAGTAAAATAACAGAAGCAAAGCAAGTACAAAAACGTTATCAAAAACAGAAAGAATGAGAAAAAGAAACTAAAAAAAAAAAAAAAACTGAGCAAAACAAACAGACAATAGATAAAAATTAAAACAAGGAACCAAACTCACTCTGAGGTCATTCCTGTAAGCCCAATGTTCTTTCAACTCTGATTTCTAGCTCTCAGCATGGACTGCTAGGGTTGCTGACAGCTTGGGTCGGATGCTCCAGGCCTACTTGGAGGGAGGTTGGATCAGATCTGGACTCACCCGGCTTGTTTCCTGTCATGTCTGCCACTCAGATCTGACCTGTCAGTGTCTGATCTAGCATGGGGTGGGTCTTCTGTCTCTCCCAGTTTGATGAGATTGCCTTAGGTTCCAAGTTGGGGGCTGGGTGGAGCTGGGCGGAACTGGGTGGGGCAGTGCAGGTCTCTGGCTGGTCCTGGGACAGAGAAAATGGCTGCAGTCCGTGTTTCTTCACTGAGCTTGGGGCTCATTTCTGACTCTCCCCAATCTTCTTTCTCCATTGACTGGATCCAGGTATCCAGCCGATTTGCTATAACAGGTGATGATGTGGGCCAGGCACCAGGTGATGAGAATCAGCTGGATTCACCCGGCTTTTCTCAGGAGAGTCCTGCAAACAGATGATCTTGTGGACCTGCTGCTGCAATCTCAGGGTGGTAGGGGCTTGCAGTCACCTTCAGAGGGGGACCTTGGGTGCATGAACCCAAGTCTCCCTTTGGACAGACTTTCACTCTCCCACTAGCACAGGCCTACTCATGCAGAGAGTTTTGTTTTGTTTTGTTTGAGTTGGAGTCTCACTCTGTCACCCAGACACACTTGCTTTTGTGGAGACTCTCACAGTCTGACCTATTCTGTCTCCATCTTGTCCGAACCCCAACCCTACAGGCTTCTATAATTTCCATTTCACTGTATGCTTTGTATCACCAGGTGTATCCATTAATAGATTACAATTTTATTTTAAAGCTCCGATTTTTAATTTTGGAAATATAAGATTATTAGAGAGGTTGTTCATCATACCATATTATAGGTCCTGTAATTGTTTTTAAATTTTAAAATGATAATAAATGAATAATGGCTCAAATTGTTTGCTTAAAATATTTCCAGTATTTAAGTTTCTGTTGTTGTTGTTTTGGATTTTTTTCGCCATGACATAAGTAACAGATGTGCTATGTTGCAGAAGATTTGGAATGATAATTGAATTATTATAGCTTTTTACATGTGTTGAGAGCTATGAATATTAGACCTAGATTTACACCAATTTTAAAGAGAGTAAATCTCTAATAAAGTATGTAAATATTTCATGATGTGAATATCTGTCTGGTTCATTAAATGACTAACATTGCATGTCCTAAACAAGATAAACTGTGATTTAAGCAGACATCCAAAGGCTATTTTGGAGATTCTTACCTTCTAACTTTCACTTATTCCTCCTTCTTTTTTTAATATAAAACAAATCCACTTTTTAAGATAATTCTTTATTTTAAACATACCTAATATCTCCCACAAACTATGTGATATCCTTTTTCTTTCTCTCTGTTTCTTGTTTCTTTCCTTCTCTTAACTGTGTTGCCCCTGCCTTTTGACAGTGATTTGCACTAGGAATTTGTATTCATTTTTTGTGCATGCCAAATTGCTTAAAGAATGGATTTAGGCATACTGATAGATCACAAGATTTTATGAAATTGTACCGGAGAAAATGATGCCTATCTTAGTCTGAGTGGGCTGGTATAACAGAGTACCATAGATTAAATGTCTTATAAACAAAATAAATTTATTTATTACAGTACTGGAAGCAGGAAGTCTGAGATCAGGGTGCATTGTTGGGTTCTGGGAAAAACCTTCTTATTCATTCACAGATAGTCATTTTGTTACTGTGTTTTTCAATAGCAAAAAGAAGGCTAGAGATCTCTCTGGAATATCTTTTATATAGGCACTAATCCTATTCATGAGTGCTACACTGTGTGACCTAAATTACCTCCTAAAGTTCCTACCTTCTAATGCCATCACATTGGGGGTTAGGATTTCAATAAAGGAGGGGAGATGCCCCCCAAAGAAGAACTATCATTTTATCATTAATGTATTTTTTGTAAATTAAAAATCAATTGATGTAAATATATAATTAGACATATATATCAAAATGACATATTGTACCCCCTAAATATATACAATAGAAAACAGCATTTAATGGTTGAAAATGAAAGGATTAGCATTTTTTCTACTTTTTGATTCCATATCCAAAAGTGAACATAACTAAGAGTTTCTTATAATTACTTCTAGAAAAAAATACATATACCAGTTTTTATCTACATTTTCTTTTTTGTCTATAGTAATAGACATAATCTATCTATCATGTTTCAAATTGCTTATTTTAATCTGTAACGTAACTTGGAACTTATTTCATGGAAGCATATATAAATTTACCTCATTTATTTTAGAAATTGAAAACTATTTCGTTGTCTGAATACATGATACGCTGTTCAACTAATTCTCTACTAATAATATTTTTTTCATCTTCCATAATTGGAATCTATATTACAATGACCATCTTTGAAAATGTAACTTAGTGAAATTGAGTGATTACATTCATTTTAGATGTTATCAATAAAATAAATTGGTTAAACAGGATTTACATATTTTATTAGATACAGTAAAATAATAATTGAAAATTTTCACCAATTTGTTCACTTACATAGAATCAATATTTTCTTAAAATTTTGGCAGCAATATTAGTACAAATGACATCACACTATATTTTAATTTTTTAAATTATGTTTGAAGCTGAACATATTTTGATATGCTCATTAGCTGTTACCTTTTTCTTTAAACTATTCATGTTTTGATCACTTTAAGCTGAATTGCTCATATTTTTTCTCTGATTTTTTAATTTTAGTTTTGAGATAACAGAGATTCATGGGCACTTAGATAATATAAACATATCCTATATATCCTTCACCCAACTTATCCCAATGATAACATCTTACATACCTATAGCATGATGTCGCAACCAGAATATGGATAATCCATCTGCTTTATTCAGATTTTACCAGTTTTATATCCACCTATGTGTGTGCTATCATATATGCAAGTTATCACATACATCGAGTTACAAGACCAATTTAATTTTTAGTTTTTTTTCTTGCTTTAGATTTATTTTGTTTTTATTTTATGTGGTAGAAACAAATTATTCATTGAAAATGTTTATTATTTTTCGTTATGTAAATTTTTTCTCAGCACTATTTTATTGGCACACCACAAATTTTGTTATATCTTTATTTATATTTTGTTTTACAAATTGTCCTAATTTCATTTGAGACCTTTTTTTCTCTTTCAGAGACACTGTCTTGCCCTGTTTCCCAGGCTGGAGTGGAGTGGCATGATCATAGCTCATTATAGCCTTAAACTTCTGGCTCAAGCCATCCTTCTACTTCAGCCTTCTAAATAGGTAAAACTAAAGGGACATACCACCATGCCCAACTATTCTTTTTTTTTTTTTTTTAATTTCTAATAGAGACTGGAGTCTTGCAAACCTCTTCAGGCTGATCTCCAACTCCTGGCCTCAAGCTATCCTCCCATCTTGGCCTCCCAAAGTGCTGAAGTTACTGGCCTGAACTACCATGAGCAGTCTTGAGACTCTTTTTGACTCAATTAATATAAAGTGTATGTTTTAATTCTTAGCTTTTGTCAACTTTTCTGTTTTCTTTTGATATATTGACTTTGTATCCTGCAACTTTACTAAATTTTGTATTAGTTCTAACATATTTTGATGGAATTTCTAGGTTTTTTCATATATAAGATTATGTTGTATGCCAGCATAAACAATTTAACTTTTCACTTTCTAATTTATATGACTTTTATTTCTTTCTCTTGTCTAATTATTCAGGCTGGGAGCTCCTGTACTATATTGAATAGAAGTGGAGAGAGTGACTATTCATTTCTTTCTCCTGATTTTAGAGGAAAAGGCTACACTTTTTTCCATTGAGTATAATGTTTGGCGTGGGTTTGTCATGTATGGCCTTTGTTGTGTTGTATTTTTATTGATGTGTCTAGTTCAATTTCATTATGGTCATAGAACAAATTTGGTATTATTTCAATCCATTTAAATATTTTTAATTTGTCTTATGGCCCAGAATATGTTTTTATTTTTATTTTTATTTATTTATTTATTTTTTGAGTTGGAGTCTCACTCTTGCCCAGACTGGAGTGCAGTGGCCGCCCCCAGCCACCACAGCCTGCTGAGCTCTGGCGATCCTTCCACCTCAGCCTTCCAAGTAGCTGGAATTACAGGCATGTGCTACCATGCCCGGCTAATTTTTTGATTTATTATAGAGATGAGGTCTCGCCAAGTTGCCCAGGTAGGTCTCGAACCTGCGGGCTCAGGCAATCCACTCACCTCAGCCTCCCAAAAGCACAGGATTACAGGCTGAGCCACCGAGCCAGGCTATGACCCAGAATATGGTGTATTTGAGGTATTTTTCCACAAACACTAGAAAATTACATGTATTCTACAATTTTTAGGTAGAGTATTCCATAAATATCTATTAGATCATCTTGATTTATTTTCTTTTTCCTACATCTGTGTTGACTTTTTGTATAGTAGAGCTTTCAATTGCCAATAGTGACCACTTTGTATATTTTTTTCAGATTTATTATATTTTGCTTCATGTTTTTTGAAGCTCTATTTCTTTATGCATGTACTTTTAGAATTGTTGTATCTTCATGTTGGATTAATATTATTCTGAAAATGTAATGCCTATCTTTATCCTTAGTGATTTTCTTTGCTTTAAAATGTACTATATCCAACATGAATATAGCTACTTCTACTAATTTCACTAATGTTACCATTTCTCTATCAATTTCTTTTAAATTTGGATTTCAAGTGAGATTCTTGCAGACTACATATAGCTGCATCATCTTTTAAAATCCATTACAACAATATCTGTTGCTAATTAATATGATTAGAACATTTATACCTTTAAACCATATTTATAACATTGGATCATTTAGATTGTTATTTTAAGGCAATTGTTGGTATTTTAGTTCTTAATTTTGCCATTTTATTGTTAACATTCTATGTGTTGCCTGTTTTCTTGTTTCTGCTTTTCCCTTTTTGCCTTTTCTGTATGTTAATTGTCCATTTTTTAAGACTTCATATTTTTCTGTTAATTTATAGTGTTTTGAGAATGTCACTTTGTATCATTTTCTAAGTGGTTGTTGTACTGATACTCACCTTTCTTCACTAAAAATTAAATAATGAACCTTTTATTTCTAATTTTGTTGAACAAAGTTGAATCTATGGACTCATTACAATGACAGAAGACTAAGACCATAGATTTATTTTTTTTTTTTTGCCCTCCTCTCTTGTTAAATAGATCTTAATTGTTTTTAGTATAAGTAGTGAGCACCTCATTGGATAATGATATGTTTTATTTTGACACAAAAATGTTTAAATAAACATATAAAAACAAGATTTTTGAGAATTTAATATGCAGAAAAACACTTCCAGCTTGGACTGAAAGGGGTAGAAAATGAAAGAAGGATTTCCAAAATTAAGCTTTCTGGAAACAGCCTGATGAAACGACTCAGCTGCAAATGTGTGTGTGTGTGTGTGTGTGTGTGTGTGTGTGTGTGTGTGTGTGTGTGTGTGTGTGTGTTTGTGTTTCTTTAATATATATTAAAAGCAAGATAACTCAGTGGGTAGGGCCATAGTCCATAGATCCAACTTTGTTCAACAAAATTGGAAATAAAAGGTTCTGTAGTCACAAACTACAGAAGATTATTTACAGGTCTTGAAACCTAATGGGATTAGCCTGGTTGGATTTGCAAATTGGTTGGGACTGGTAACTTTTTTCTCTCTTTTATTTTTCTCCCTTTATAAGCCAGAATACTTACAACTGTTAATCTGTGACATTTTCACCATTGTATTTTGGGAGCAGATTATTTCTTTCTTTAGCATCACAGGTCCAAAAATGAAGAGTATTCCTTCCCCAGGATGGATTATATGAGTCTCACTCATAGACAATTTAGTTGATGAGATTTGAGACATTCAAGTTGATTAGCTTTTGGATTTTTGAATTTATGCTATAATGAACTGAGACTTTGATACCAAGCTTGGTTGAGTGACTGTATTTTGTGTTTGTAACAGATAAGAATCTCTCCAGACGGAAGACTGTAGTAGACAAAATAATAACCCGTAAAGATGTTCATGCCTTAATCTCCAGTACCTGTAAATATGTTACTTTATATGGTAAAAGAAACTTTGCACATATGGTTAAGGTTAAGGATTTTGAGATGGGAAGATTTCCCTGAATAATTCTGGTTAGCTCAATGCAATCTTATGGACTTTCAAAAGCATACAATTTTTTTAAACTTTAGCTAGAAAGTAAAGAGATGGCAAGATTTTTTTTTTATGATACATATTACAAGTATTTTCTCCTATTATCCTGATGGCTTTTTGTCTTTATTGATAGAATTTAAAGCACAAGTGTTTAATATAATAAAATTTGATTTATTTACTTATTATGGTTGATACTCTGTGGTTGATGTCAGATCTAAGAAATATTTATTTAACAAAAGGTCTCAAGAAAGATTCTCTTATGTTTTTTTCTAAAAGTTGTGTTGTTTTAGCTCCTAGTTTTAAGCCTAAGATTCATTTTCTCAGTTAATTTTTTCATTGTCTGAGGAAGGAACCCAACTTCATTGTTTTACATAAGGTTATACTGTTGTCCCAGCACCATTTATTGACCAGACTCTTAAAATTTTTTTTCCTTGGTATCTTTGTCAAAGATCAATTGAATATATGCATGTGTTTGTGTCTGTGTAGATAGATCGATAGATAGATAGATAGATATAGATATATAGATATAGATAGATACAGATATAGATAGATAGAGAGAGAGAGAGAGAGAGAGAGAGAGAGAGAGAGAGATAGATAGATAGATAGATAGATAGATAAATAGATAGACAGATTTTTTTCTGGACTTTCAGTTATGTCCTATTCATCTAAATGTGTCCCTTATGCCAGTAATACACTGTTTTTAAAAATCAAGCTGCAAAACAAACTTGCAATTACAATGTGAAAGCCCTCTAATTTTGTATTTTTTCAAAATCATTTTGAATAAATTAGGCTATTTGCATTTTCATATGCATTTTAGAATAAGCTTGTGATAAGTTTTTATGAAATTACTTCTGGAATATTGCAGATATTGAATCTATAGGTAAATTTGGGTTGAACTGACATTTTAACAATATTGAGTCTTCCAATCTATGAACATTGAATTTCTCTCCATTTTTTGCATCTTCTTCAGTTTCTCTCAGTAAAATATTAATTTTTTATGTACAAGTATTGTGGGTATTTTGAAATTTATTCTCAAATATTTGACTATACTGTTATTTGTGGGTGCAAGTATATACTTACTTTAATTTTTTGCTGTTAATTTTTTGTATATAGAAGCATAATTATACTATGTATATTGTTTTTGCATCCTATAACTTTGCTGAATGTACTAGCTCTAGTGGTATTTTTAGGGAATATTTTTGTGGGGTATTCTACATACAGGGTCATACTGTTTACACATAATTATAGCAATACTTTTCTATCCAAAATATATGCCTGTAATTTCAATTTATTTTCTGAGTCCAGTGGCTAGATGCCACAATGCTATGTTGAATACAGGAAACAGGAACAGCCATTCTCACCTTTTACCTAATTGTAGGGGGAAAAAAATCATGTGTTAATTTAGTAACTTAGACTTTAAATCTGCATTACCTATATCACTACTTAGTTTTTCTGTGGTGGTCAGATCATGTTTGTTCAGAATTGTTTTTAATTGCCTTGAACCAATAAGTCTGTCATATTTTGCAAGAGGTATTATTATGTGTGTGTCGCCTCATGCCTGGAAGATTGAAGCTGTTAACACATCTACCTTCTCTTTCACTTACTATTTATTCAGATCCTCAAGATCAGCCACAAGTAAGAAACAATAACTCTCTGTTCTTCTCTAAACGTGTGTGCAGCACTACACATGCCTACCTCCTTCTAGATTCTCAGGAATGTTTCAGAGCATGTAAAAATACCCTAGATGCTAATGAGTAAGATGTCATAAGTATTTGCACAAGAATGACAACAAAGGTTAAGCTTCAGTCTACCTGAGAAATTTTCTCAATATGAATAATTCCCGTAGGTGGATTATAAATGTTACTTTTTGGTGGGTCTTTTTCTCATTATTAATAACCATTTCCCACATGAACAATTGCTATGACATTTAAAGTCTCCCAAAGTTTCAAATTAAGTTCTTAACTTCCAAATTAACTGTTACAGAAGTTGGAGTGTTTACACAGCTAGTTTTTAAAGTTGTGAGTAATTAATTTAAAGCACATTGAAAAAGTTGAAAAGAAACCATTTAATTTCCAAAGTTGCCACTGAGTTCAGTTGTATGTCAGGTGTCTTATTCTGATGAACTTTCAAGAAAAGTTTTTAAATTTTTCGCCAAGTAGTGTTCCATTATTATTACTACACTTTTATTTCTGTAGGCATCTACTTTCCCATTTGTCAATCTTTTAATTTTTTAAAAATGTTTTTTATAGAGGATTGTATATAGAATTGATTCATATGACTTGAAACAAGATAAGTATATATTTACACACCCTCTTTGATAGACTGTGATGAAGTTAGAGCAAACTAAGGCCTTGATTCAAAATTAGATTAGAAATATTTTTATTCCTTCTTTAATTTCTCCATTGTTCCCTGTTCAAGACCATGTTGATTAATTTCCATGTATTTTTCATGTACAGTTTCTAATATACCCCTTTTATTTGTTTCTAGTTTAATTTCATTTTAGTCTGAGGAGACATTTGATATTATTTTAATTTTTTAAAAATTTGTTGATATTTGTTTATTGACCAAACACATACTCTTTCCTGAAAAAATTTCATGTGTAGATGAAAAGAATGTTTGTGTGTTAGGCCAATTTGCTTTTAAGTGCAGTTTAAATTTAATGTTTCTTTGTTAATTTTTGTCCAAATGATCTGTTCAAAGCGGGAATGGGGTGTGTGTTGAAGTTAACTCATTGTGTTAGAGTCTATACCTCCTTTTCAGTTTAATTATATTTGTTTTATTTATCTGAGTGCTCTATAAGATGCATCTATATTTAGAATTGCTATATCTTCTTGCTAAATGTATCAATTTATCATTATATTATTACCTTCTTTGCCTCCATTTACAGTTTTTGATTCAAAGTCTGTTTTGTCTGACATATGTGCTGCTGTTTATGCTTGCTTTTGGCTTTTCTTTGTGTAGAATACCTTTCCCATTCTTTCCGTTTTAGTCTCTTTGTGTTTTTACAGGTGAAGTTCGGTTTTTTTGTTGTTGAGTTTTTTGGGTTTTTTTTTGACCGGGTCTCACTCTGTTACCCAGGCTGGAGTATGAAGTCAGAATCACAGTTCACCACAGTCTCAAACTCCTGGACTGAAGTGATCTTTCCACCACAGCTTCCCAAGTAGCTGGGACCACAGGCATGCCCCAACACAACAGGCTAACTTTTTGCTGTTGTTGTTGTTGCTGTTGTTGTTTTTTTTTGGGTTTCTTTTTGAGTTGGAGTCTCACTCTGTCACCCAGACTGGAGTGCAGTGGCCGCTCCGGCCACCGCAGCCTCGACCTGCTGGGCTCCAGCGATCCTTCCACCTCAGCCTTCCAAGTAGCTGGAATTACAGGCATGCGCTACCATGCCCGGCTGATTTTTTGATTTATTGTAGAGATGAGATCTCACTGCCCAGGCGGGGCTTGGACCCGCGGGCTCAGGCAATCCACTCACCTCAGCTTCCCAAAAGACGCGGGATTACAGGCTGAGTCACCGAGCCCGGCTTAACTTTTTTAACAGTTTTTGTAGAGATAAAGTCTGCTTATGTTGCCCAGGGTGGTCTCAAACTACTGGCCTCAAGTGAGCCCCATGCGTTGACCTTTCAAAGCACTGGGATTTCAGGCCTGAGCACCACACCTGCCTATAGCTGAATACTTTTTCTTTTATTTTTATTATTTTTTTTAATGTGAGAAACCAGGATTTATTGAGAAGACAGAAAAGTTCCCACAGTGAGAGGGGACCCCAGGGAGTTGCCTAGTTGAGAAATTTTAAAAATCCATTCATCGAGATTATATCTTTTAAAAAGTAAATTTAGTTGGTTGATATTCAAGGTAATTACTGGTAGAAGATAACTTATTTTGGTTATGTTGTTATTTTTTCTAATTCTTTTGCTTACCTTCATTCCTCTTTTTTCTTATTTATTTTATTGTCATTTGGTGGTTTTTTCTAGTGTTAACTTTTGGCTTCTTTATTTTTTCTTGATCTACAAGTGGGTTTCTTTTTTGTGTCTTCTTTGTTTGTTTGTTTGTTTGTTTATTTTTTAAGTCAGAAAGCAAGATTTATTGAGAGGACAAGAGAAGCTCCCACAGTAGAAGGGGACCTGAAGGGGCTGCCCCTACAAGTGACTTTCATATTTTCATGTGTTTTCATGACAATAAATAGCATTCTTCACTTCCAAATGTAGAATCTCTTCAAGCATTTGAGGTAGGGTCAATCTAATTGTAATGACTTTTTTCAGTTTGACTTGTCTAGGAAATAAGTCTTTCTTAAGTATTGAAAGATAGCTTTGCTGGGTATAATATTCTCGATTGGCAGATTTTTCTTATCTCAGCACATTGACTCTATCATCCCATTCTCTCCTGACTACCAAGATTTCTGCTAAATGATCTGCTTCCTGTCTATGAAAATTTGGTTTTTTCAATATATGACTTGATACCTTTATTTATTTATTTATTTTGCTGTTTTTAGAACTCTTTGTTTTATCTTTGGCTTCTGACAGTGTAACAATAATGTGAACTAGATAAGGCATTTTTGGGTTGACTCTATTTGAGAATCTTTGAGCATTTTGTATATGAATTTTTATATCTTCTGCATGACATAAATTTTTCAGCTACTAATTTGTTAAATAGATTTCTGTATTTTTTTTTTCCCATTGCTTCCCCTTCTGGGACTTCCACAAGTCAAAATATTTGGTCTCTTGATGGTGTCATGTAGACTTTCTTATTTATTTATTTTGGTCTTACTAGGTTGTTTCAAAAGAACTGCCTCCAAGTTTAGAAATTATTTTCTCTCTTTGATCAAGTCTATTGTTGAATATCTAAGTTGTATTTTTATTTCATTCATTGAATTTTTATTTCCAGAATTTCTGATTGGTTCTTTTTTATAAGATTTATCCTTTCATCAAATTTCTCCTCCATATTATAAACTTTAAAAAAAAATTACTTTGTATTGTTTATATGTATTTTTTTGCATCTTTCAGGGCTTGTCTAATAGCATTATTTTGAATTTTTTCAGGCATTACTTACATTTTCTTTACATCTTTTGCTGGAGAATTATTGCTTCTTTGGACATGGCATAGTTCCTTGTTACTTTATGTTTCTTGTATTATTACATTGACAACTGCACATATGGTATACCATTTGCTTCTTCCAACTTTATGGATTGACTTTTATAGAGACATATTTTTCTATAGGTATATTTATAGTGTTGGTTTGGTATATTACTTTGTCTTTGCTTCTGGGTGGGTTCCATAGTGTAGTCTCTGTATGATTTTTTTCTGTCATGATCAGTGGTGTCTGTGAATGTTTCAGTGACTTGGGTTGTCTTTCTTAGTGGATGCTGTGGTGAGGCTTTTTTAGGAATTATTGCACTAGGATGTGCTTGTTCTCAGGTACCAGTGATGGTAATGGTGAGCTAGATGTGTTGGTCCTTGGAATCCTTGACAGCATATACAATCACTGACGTTGGCAAGTCTTGGCAGGCCAATCTTTGGATCTCCAGGCAAATGCTTGGGTGCTGGCATCAACAGTTTTGAACTGGGAAGGTGGATGAGTTATTGGGCCCTGGGGTGGCATGCATGCCATTGGCAATTGCAGTAGCAACAGCAGACAAATTCTCAGCCCCTGAACTTCATGTGTGGGTGCTGGCAATGGTGGTGAATGCCTGGGTGGGCCAGTTTTCAGGTCCTCATTTGGCATGTGTGAGTGGTGGTGGCAGAGAGGTAGACATAGCTTCAAGCCCTTGCAATTGTGTGAGCAGCAACTGTGTTGTACTGAGCTAGTCAGTTTTCAGAACTCTGGGTAACATATGTCACCAGAGGCTGTGGGTGAGTTGGGAGTCAGCAGCAATGAGCAAGTTGAACAAATTCCTAAGTCCTTGGCCATGATACTCTAGTGCCAGTGGTAAGGGTCGTGAGTGGACTTGCCTATCCTTAGGTTCCCTGATGGCATGCATGGGCATCTCCAGTGGCCACCAGGGAGGATCAATTCTCAAACCTCTGAAAAATATTTACAGGTATTTCTGGTAAAAGCTGCAGGCAGGGTGGACTTGTGCACAGATTACTCAACTGTAAACATGGCCACCAGCTGCAATTGTTGTGTGGAATGGGTTGATTTCCAGGCCCTGTACAGCATGTTTAGGCACCAGCATCAATGGCAGTTGATGGAATGAACTTGTATGTAGGCCTCAGGATGGTGCCCAAGTGGTTTGGTTCCCAGGCTTCCTGAAGGCACATGCAAGTGTGCAGCAGCTCTCTTGCTGGAGAGTTCAGGGTTGTTGTTAGTGCAGTGGGTCCAGGCAGGTGGCCTCAGGCTCTAGGGAATGCCTACTTTGACTTTTTTTTTGACTCAATAGCAGCCTTTTTAGTGTGCCACACCACCTATTTCCCATAGGATAGAATACTGCATGAATTACATTTCTGGGAACTTGGTTGCCGTGCTATGTCCAACCAGTTTTCCAACTTTACAGCCCTCCAGGTGTACATGAGGGGATATAAGCATGGCTTTAGCAATATGAAGATGCAGAAGATTTGGGGCTCTAGGGTAGGATGTTATCTGATGAAAAATGGACTCTGAAAATTATATCATGCTTCAGTTGCTTTGATTTGGGGCTGTATGAAGGACCCAGTGCAACTGTTTAGCTGGAACAAATGGCATCAGGGGGACTTCAAGCAGCTCCCTATAATAGCCTCAAGGTCTACTATGGCTGAGAAGCTCTCCCATGGCTAAAATTGCAGGAGTCTGCCATGGGAATATGGAAATGTAGACCATTGATGGTTTCTAACTTTTTTTCTCTGTAGTAAACAGTTTCTCCTGGCTTTAAGTCAATTGTGGTTAGGTGAACTGCTTCAATTTCCATTTTTCCATGTCTTAGAGACTGACTTCACTGCTGACTTCCTATGTTGCCTCTTAGATGCTGTATTTGGTATGTGATGAGCTACTCACTATATTGGTTCTTCTTCATAAAGGAGGTGAGTGCCTGTCACTTCTACTCAATCAACCTCAGAAAATGTTTAAATAAAGATTTTGGCTTTGCCATAAACATATACAATTTAATTAAAATTATTTTTAAATGATTTTAATTTTGTAATTTATTTACCCTTTTAGAAATTTCCACCTGTTTTAGATAATTACACATAATCCATTGATAAGTAAATAAATATACATATGTGGTTTGTACATTACACTACAACACAAAAAGTTTTAGGGAAAAATTTAGAATTGCAGATAAGGATCTTGGGAAATGCTCCTCCAGTAAAACAATAACTCTTGAGAACTATTTTAAAGTTGCTCAACCATTTTTAATCTCTAGAGATTTTTCTAAAATGATATAACAATGGAAAAACCAGTTCTCTGCTTTGGTGGAATTAATCCTTTGCTGTGGAAGAGAGGGACTGGAGCCAAGACATGGCCCTTTCAGAATCTGTAAAGGGATGGTGACTAGCAAGCCTGTTCCAGTGGTTCAGATGGGCAAGTCTCCCAGCAGATCTCTGTGCCTTCAAGGTAGCTTCAGAGTACACCAAAAAGGACATGAACCAAAGCAGGGCCCATTCAGAACCTGCGGTGAGTCGTAAAAGTTGGCATGTCTTTACACTGTCTCTGGTGGTCAAGTTTCCCAACAGCTCCCAGCAAAGTCAGGATAGCTCCCTAGCTGCAGCAGAGAGGATCTGGAGCTAGGATTAGGTTCTTTCAGAATCTGTTGAGAGATGGAGGCCATCATGCCTATCCCAGTGACACAAATGGGAAAGTATCTCTCTGAATTCTCATGTTAGCAGTACTAAGCTGAAAGCACAGCCGAGGGGGACTGGAGTCAAGTTACACTGTAAATTTCAGGTCCACTGCCAAGACCCATGTTGGCAGGTAAATAAGTCTTTCTGACTAGACACTATTGTGCATGATTCTTTCTGGACTCTTTGACAAATGTTTTTGGTAAACGGTTCAATGCCATATGAGACTGTAGCTAAGTTCTTCAGTGAATGGGAACATTTTTGGGGTCCCAATCTGGGAATACAATCATCAGGTCTGTCACTTGAATGTGTGTCTGCACTCTCAAAATGATCCTCTTAAGCTTTGACCAACAGACTTTTGTCCATGGATGAATGCAAAATTATTGTTCTGGAGGTATACAAGTAGAATCCTATTCCACCAAATTACTAATGTCCTCCACATATCTTTTCAAAGACAAGGAGAAATTTTCATTGAAATTCATATTTTTTTCATTTTCTTTTTCTTTTCCGTTTTTTCTTTGTAAGTCAACCCTGTACCCTGGTTGACTCTATTACTTATTTTAGCCAATTTTTAACCTCTCTGAGCTTAAGTAACCTCATCTGAAAATGTGTTGAACGTTGGACTTCATCTATGATATCCCTTTCAGCTCTCACCTTTAGGAATCTGGTCTTTCATTGTCACACCAAGTTTTACTCTATGAGACATAAAAAATAAGGCTTGTCCTGGAATTATTTCTACTTCATCCTCCAGGGTCCCAACTGGTATGAACAATAGAGGAGGCAAAAAAGTAAAATAAACTCAATAGCAACTGCACTGACAGTACTCATTTCTCGATATCATCACTGTAAAATATATATATGTGTGTATATATATATATGCTAAAAAACGTAGCTTTGTAAGAAAATGTAAAGAATACCTGCATCAAGTTTTAGTCAATTTTTCAGAAAGAAAAATTTAGAAAAAATTACTCATAAAGGTGAATATATTACAACTTCTATTATATCTTGCATGTCTTCCAACTTACAAATTCTGTATTTGTTTATTTCTCATATTCTATACTATATAAACAACATGCTCTCTATTAATATGACTCACAGCCTTCATGTTCTCTTTAGTTATTGGTATTGTTGTGGAGAATAGTGGTGGAACTGTAACTCTTTCACTGTGATATGCTGAAACAAAATATTATTTGATCCATAGAAGGAAAGGTTACTATTCCTTTTATGTGAAAAATAATCTGCGGCTGGGCTAGGTGGCTCAGCTTGTAATCCCAGCACTTTGGGAGGCTGAAATGAGTGGATTGCCTGAGCCTGCAGGTTTGAGACCCACCTGGGCAACTTGGCAAGACCTCATCTCTACAATAAATCACAAATTAGCTGGGCATGGTAGCGCACACCTGTAGTTCCAGATACTTGGAAGACTGAGGTGGAAGAATCACCAGAGCCCAGCAGGTCGAGGCTGTAGTGGCCAGGAGTGGCCACTGCACTCCAGTCTGGGTAACAGAGTGAGACTCCAACTCAAAAAAGTAATAATAATAATAATCTGAAAGAAGAAGGCTTTCATTAATGTTTATAAAGTCTAATTTATGATGATAAATGTTCATATTTTTTTCAATGCACTTATTGATGAGTCCTGAGATAGTTATTTTCTCAAAAGCTACTTTTCTGGTGTATAATTTTTTAAAAGACCAATATTAATCTATAGATTTATTCACTGAAAACCTTTATGTGCTCCCAATGAAAGAAATTACAAAATATTAAGTCTATTATGACAGATAAGAGGTTCCAAAAATAAACATTGCAAATATGTTTTGACAACGTTAATTCTGTCAATGAAGAATTAAAACATCACTTTGTGGTGGTATTTTTAAATTTTTTATGAAAATTATATTGTCTCAATTATCTTTCATACTCTCAAAGAAATTATTAGGAAGGGAAAATTATGCTACATGAGAAAAGGAAGTTAATGTTATTGGTAAAACAAAATAACCTCATTTTATTGATGGCCAACATCACCCGAATTCCAGAAGTACTTTTAATTAACTTTTCTTATTGCATCTTTGGAAAATATGAATTAATTGCTACTTGATTTTTTTTTTTGCACAGAGAAAATTTCAACATTTTATATTTTATGAAGTGTTCCTTATATAGGTCTGTAGTCTATACTTTGAAATTTCTTTTAAGATACTTATCAAACTCATGAAGTACCTGATTTTTTGTTAAGGGTGGTGTACCATATTCTTTCTGTGGTGATTTCAAGCTCTCCAGAATCAGAAGTTTTTAGACAGGGGAAGATATTGAAGGGGTTGTGAAAAGAGTTAGATTACAGTGATTTTGAGTTCAGGAGACTAGATGTAGATAGGCCAAGATTTCCTGACTTTCTGAATGACACAAAACACTTGCCATTGGTTCTATAAGTTTCATTTGCCACC
Organism: Carlito syrichta; assembly: GCF_000164805.1. Classification (NCBI taxonomy): domain Eukaryota; kingdom Metazoa; phylum Chordata; class Mammalia; order Primates; family Tarsiidae; genus Carlito; species Carlito syrichta. The sequence goes on along the minus strand of NW_007251342.1, from coordinate 115,306 downwards.
TAGTCAGAAACAGAAAAACCCAAGAGAGGTCTAGTATGCTTCCTAGAGAGTAGAATAGCTTTCACAGCAGTGTCCTGTGTATATTCCTCATAGAGTTTACCGGTTGCAAAGAGAATAGCAAGTCTGTCAGCTTCCTGAAGTCCTGTGCCAGTAAACCTTAGTAGCAGGCTGCAGACAGTTTCTCTGATTCAAGCACCTCTGATGCTGAGGGCAGCTCAAAATTCTGGAAATCTTTAAATACTAAAAGTTTTAGTTTATATGGGGAGAAAAATGTCACATCAAAATCCCATGGGAACCCATTTTGTTTTCCCGGATCCCCCTAGTACTTCTTTAGAATTTCTCCATTTTATCGTATTACTTATCAGCATCTGTTTTATGTTCATTGTGCTTGTTTCTTTAAAGAAACTAATGTACATAAAAAATTTTCTTATGTACAGCATTCTTTCATGGCTTCCAATATGATACCAACACTAGAATAAACAGAACTTAATTTAAAAAAAAAAAAATTGTTTTGTAGCCTCTCTTTCTCTCTTTCTTTCCTGTTCAAGTATATTTTAAGTGTCTAAACCAAACCAAGTATAGTTAGAAGGTACTTTATGTCATGGGAATAAAAATTAAAGCAGCTCTCAAAATGTCAAAGTCTCACAATGTGCACTAAGGCAGAAAGCAAATATGTTTCTTTTCAGGCAAACCTTCAGAAGTCTTCCAGCATATTTAATTAAAGTAGTATTGGTTAATGTCTCTCCTATACTGACAATCTATCACTTTGAAAAAAATAAATAATACAAATCACAGGGTCTGTGTCTAAAACAGTGATTCAATTATGGATTATATAATACAGTCTGTAATAGGCTTTTTCTTTTTCTATAACTACAAATGACTTTGCAATGTCTGAATCTTATGCCGAAAACATTGATCAGTAATTAAGAAAGGGAAGCAAGTTTAAAAAGGAGAAACAATGTAACAAAAAAGGTAAAGGAAACAAAACTTAGAATTATTGATTTTGTAGAGGATACAGATACCTTTAAAGAAATTTGTCATTTGAATCACCCTCTAAAAGAATAAAATGAATTAAAGCAGAAAATTATTTTTGAAATAAGAATATCAGTATACCTTTTTAATCACGAGCATTAGGAATTTGCTTTGATTTTTTTCCTGCAGCATCTTCATAGCTTTTTAAAAAAAGTTTGTGGTGCCTTTTTAAAAGTTCAGTAACACACTTTTCTGTATTAAAAATCAGAAACTCTACTGATTTTTCTATATGGAATTTGTATCCTGCAAATTTATTCAATTTTCTCATTAATTTTAACAGTTTTTTGGTGGAACGTGCAAAGTATTTTTATGTATAAATCACATCATCTGCAAGCAGTAACAACTTTACTTCCCTTTCTCCAATTTAGATGCCCTTGATTTCTGTCTCTTGCCGAATTGCTCTGGCTAGATAAATAAAACTGGTGAAAATATTGTACCTGATAAATAATATAATTACAATATGTCAGTTAAAAACAAAACAAAACTTAGAAAGAAATAAAATCAGAATCTGTTGTGGCTTATTATTAATTATATATGTTTAATATTATTATTAATTATTAATATCAGATTGCATCCACTTAGATTTAGAATTTTTTCACTTTTGTATCTAGCAAATCTGCATTGCCTTTAGCAAGGAGAAATCTTTTTGTATGGATACTAGATCTATAAGGAACGTATAATTGTAAGTGGTAGAAGATTTTCTGGGTCTGAATAGCACAAGAAACAATGAACTTAAATACTCAAATGGGGGAGTTTAATAGTTGAATGAGTTATTATTTTTGAAGCAAGACATCAACTCATGCATAAACATTCTTGTAAGCAATTATTCCAAGATTGCTTTGTGAACATAATTATCTCAAGTTGTTAACTCAAGGTATTTCTCCCACAGATTCTGTCACTTGCTTTATAAATCATGATTTAGCATAAAGAGACCAATAGCAGACATTATGAACATTTTTATTTTGTGATATGTTTGGGCAAGTCTAACAAGAATTTATTATATTTGGCAAACACAAAAATCTTCATTAAAAATTAAAAACAAGATTTTTTTGCAATTTTCACAGTACATTTTATTTAACCTAACGTATCCAAAATAGGTTTTTATTTCAACATATAATCAATATATCTAGATTATTTTGAATTACCAGTCTGAGCATGGTGCATATTACTATTTCACTAATAAAAAACAATGCTAATGGCTTCTCAATTGAAATACATTGGTCATTAATGTGGGTTTATTACTGGCTAGTACATTGTTAGTAAGATAATTTAATTTGTAGTATGTAAGGTTATTTTAACAATATGTTTTAAAAGAGTATTCTGGATTTCTGGGAAGATGGTGGCATAGTCAATCAGACTGAGCATATGCCTATGTGTGTGATTGTACAGATGATTCTTTGTGTGTTCCTGTGTGTAGGTGGGAATGTGAGAGGCTGACTGAGTGGGGACTCAAGAGCAAATGACCAAGGCCCTCCTGGTAAAGCCACTGGTGCGACAGCTGCTCTACGTGGACTCTACTACTTCCTGGAGCACTGAAGCTGAGTGCCAGTTTAAAAAATCAGCAAAGCTTTTCCTGGGAATAACTGATGGGGCGGTTGCGGGTCATGTATGGAGCACCGTAAGGGATCCTGAGGCAGGGTCCCAAGGAAACAGCAGGGAGAGACCACCTGAGCCTGGAATAGACTCCAGAGCCTCGTCACCGGGTCCTGAGATTCAGAGACTGTGGTAACTGCTGGAGAGGTAACTATCGGCCCCATCTGTGACAGGAACAACAGCTAACAGAGACACTGAGTGGGTCTCTAACACCTGGGCTCCAGGGTGGCCTCTGTGGAACAGAAGAACTGCACTTGAAATCAGGTACAGATCTCTATATTGCAGTAGGGCTACTCTATGTGACCTTAGAGAACATTCCTCCCAGTGCACAAGTTTTGGGGGGGTAATGGCAGACATGGAACCCCAGATTATCCAACCTCCACCTTGAGCCCATTGCTAGGTGATAGACACAGACAGAGGAGCTGACTGAGAAGGAGGCTTATAAGTCCCTAACTGACTCTCCCTCACCAACCTTTAACAACAAGCGAATGAGATCAGGAGAGCAGGGCAGAAACAAGAGGCCCCATTCCTCTGCCATGAACTGGATGCCCTGGGAGCTGTGACCACACTAGAAGGATGAGGGTGCTGTGTCGTCATTTCAGCCCCCTTCCCTAGCACAGTTATGTCCCAGCTACCAATTGCAGGCAGCAGGGGGTGAAGATTCTAACATCTTTAAGTTCCCACAGTGAATAGGGAACTTGCAGTAACAGACTCGCAGTTGCAGAACCCATCACAAGAGGGAGACACACCTCTCAAAGAGACATAACTAAAATTGAGAATTATTTACAAATAATTTACAGGATCGCAAACAAACACAGACGCAGTAGGCACACAGAACACCTACAGAAATGAAAACACACGCATATATGAATACAAAAACTAAATGAAAACCAAACAGCCTTATAAGAGCATTATGACAGGGACAAACTATATATTTAAATAACCAGCCTAAAAGCGAATGGTCTAAATGTACCACTGAAAAGACACAGAATGACAAACTGGATAAAAGCACACTATCTAGCAATTTACTGCCTCCAAGAAACTCAACTCACCAAAATGTATGCTCACAGATTCAAAGTCAGAGAATGGAAATCAAAATTTCAGGTGACCATATTAAAAAGAAGGCAAGAGTCACAATCTTATATCAGACAAAACAATCTTTAAGCTAACAAAAAATTTAAAAGATGCAGAAGATCATTACATAATGATAAAAGTTTTGGTTTTTTTTGAGTTGGAGTCTCACTCTGTCACTCAGACTGGAGTGCAGTGGCTGCTCCTTGTCACCGCAGCCTTGACCTGCTGGGCTCTGGTGATCCTTCCGCCTCAGCCTTCTGAGTAGCCGGAATTACAGGCGCATGCTACCACGCCCAGCTGATTTTTTTATTTATTGTAGAGATGAGGTCTCGCTGCCCAGGCGGGTCTCGAACCCATGGGCTCAGGCAATCCACTCACCTCAGCCTCCCAAAGGCGCAGGATTACAGGCTGTGCCACCGAGCCCAACTATGATAAAAGTTTTGATCTATCAACAGGAAATATTCATCCTAAACATATATGCACCCAACACAGGAGCACCAGCTTTTATAAAGCATATACTAAATAAATTTAAAAAGATACCGGCTCTAACACTGTCATAACTGGAGACTTAAATACCACACTAATAATGCTAGATAAAATATAGAGGCAAAAAAATCAACAAAGAGATCCAAATCCTCAAATAGATGCTTCGCCAAATGGACTTAATGGATACCTACAGTACACCCCACTCAATAACGGAATACACATTGTAGTCATCACCACGTGGAATGTACTCCAAGACCGACCACATCTTCAACTGTAAATCAAGAATAAACAAATTTCCCAAGATTGAAATACTGCAATGCCCCTTCTCCTTCCACAGTGAATTAAAAAAAAAAAAATACTGGGGAAAGATCCAACTACAGGCCAATTTCCCTGATGAACATAGATGCAAAAATTCTCAACAAGATTCTAGGAAATCGGATCCAACAACACATCTCAAAAATCATCCACCATGAAAAGGAAACCTCATCCTCAGGATGCAGGGTTGGTTCAACATTTGCAAGACCAAAAATGTAATTCAATACATCAACAGATGTAAAAAACAAGAACCACACAATTATATTATTAGATGCAAAAAATGCTTTTGATAAAATCCAACATAACCTCTTGATAAAAATCCTTGAACACCTAGCCACAGAGGCAATATACCTCAAAATAGTAAGAGCCATCAATGATAAATCCATAGCTAACATATTGCTGAATAGGCATAAGTTGAGAGCATCTCCCCTGAAAACTGGAACAAAGCTGCCCACTTTCATCCCTCCAGTTCAACATTGTATTGAAAGTCCTAGCTAGAGACAAGAGAAAGAAATCAGGGGTATCCAAATAGGAAAAGAGGAGGTTAAGTTATCCCTGTTAGCTGACAATATAATCCTATACCTCAAAAATCCAAGACAATCTGTCAAAAAGTTCCTTGCACTGTTAAAGAACTTTGGCAAAGTCTCAGTGTACAAAATCAATGTGCAAAAGATAGTCACATTCTTATACACCAACAATAAAAAGGCAGAGAACCAAATAAAAAGCACAATCCCATTCACAATAGCCACACACAAAAAAAGAAATACCTTGGCATCTTCCTAACCAGAGATGTAATAGACCTTTACAATAAAAACTACACAACATTGCTCAAAGAAATCAAAGATGATAAAAATAAATAAAAAATATTCCATGATCATGGATTGGGAAAATCAACATTGTTAAGATGTCCATCTTACCAAAGGCAATCTACAGATTCAATGCAATACCCATTAAACTACCATCATCATTCTTCTCTGCCCTGGAAACAATACAGAATTTCATATGGAAACATGAACGACCATGAATAGCCAAAACAACCACTAGCAAAAGAAACAAAGCCAGAGGTTTCACACATGCAGACTTCAAACTTTATTATAAGGCTACAATAATCAAAACAGCCTTATATTGGTACACAAACAGGCATATAGACCAATGGAACAGAATAGAGATTCCAGAAGTAAAAACTCAATTTCTCAACCAACTCATCTTCAACAAAGCCTCCACCAACAACCACTGGCAAGAGGAGAAACTATTCAATAAATAGTGCTGGGAAAACAGGCTGACCATGTACAGAAACCTGAAACAGTGTTCCTACTTATCACCATACACAAAAATCAACTCCAAAAGGACCAAAGACCTAAACATAAAACCTCAAACTTTAAGAAACTTAGAAGGCTGAGGTGAGTGGATTGCTGAGCCCGCGGTTTCGAGACCCACCTGGGCAACTTGATGAGACCTCATCTCTACAATAAAAAAATAAAAATGAGTTGGGCGTGGTAGTGCGCTCCTGTAGTTCCAGCTACTTGGAAGGCTGAGGCGGAAGGATCGCCGGAGCCCAGCAGGTCGAGGCTGTGGTGGCCGGGAGCGGCCACTGCACTCCAGTCTGGGTGACAGAGTGAGATTTCAACAACAACAAAAAAAAGAATCTTAGAAAATGCAGAAGACATCCTTATGGGAATCAGAATAGGCAATCAATTCCTGATCAAAACCCCCAAAACCCATATCTTAAAAGATATGATAGACAAGTGGGGCCTCATCAAACTGAAAACCTTCTGCAATGCAAAATAAACCATCAAGAGAGTAGGAAGACAACCCACAGAACAGGAAAAAGTATTTGCCAACTGCTTATCTGTTAAAGGCCATACATCCAAGATCTACAAGAAACTCAATTGTGCAAAAGGAAAAGAGGGAAACAGCCCCATTAAAAAGTGGGAAAAATATATGAATAAACACTTCTGAAAAGAGACATATGAGCAGCCAACAGACACATGAAAAAATGTACAGCCTCACTAATCACCAGAGAAATGCAAATCAAAACCACATAAAGATACTACATAATCCAGGAAGAATGACCATCATTAATAAAACAAAATACAACAGATGCTGGTAGGGACATGGAGAAAAGGAAATGCTTCTACGCTGTTGGTGGGAATGCAAGTTAGTTCAATCTTTATAAAAACAGTGTGGTGATTTCTAAAAGAACTAAAAATTGTCCTTCCATACGACCCAGCAATCCCTCTTCTAGGAATATATCTGGATGAACTTAAATCACTCTACAAAAAAGATATACCTACACACACATGTTTATTGCAGCACTATTCACAATAGCAAAGACATGAAACCAACCATGCTGTCCATCAAAACTGGACTGGAGTAGAAAAAACCTGGTACATATACATGATGGAATATTATGCAGCCATAATAAAGGACAAAATTATGGACTTTGCAGAAACTTGGATGGATTTAGAGTCCATCATACTCAGTGATCTATCACAGAAACAAAGAACTGAGTATGGCATGTTCTCATTCATAAGTGGACCCTGAAGGTTTATCATAATTCAAAATACAACAGAGGGATTGGAAGTAGCCAGAAACTCTCAGGGGAGGAAGGGGGGCATGGAACATCAATAAGGATACCTGATCTCAAACCAGGTGAAGAGGGAACAAAGGGAATCCCGAACCTTACCTGTACAATGACTACTTATCTACCTAATCCTGAATTATACCCCATATCTTTAATATAAATTTAAAAAAGAAAATGTGAAAAAGCCTTGCACATAAAGATAGAAACAACATGTAAGATAATTTTAAAATTTGATCATAAATGTGAAAAGTAGTTTTGTTAACTCATGTTAAGCATATGAACATTGCCAATAAGTTCTTTGTGCCTTTTGGAAGCAATATTAATCAAAATTAATTGAGGCCTGTGACTATTAACGAATGTGTAGAATTCTAATGAAAATGCAACCAAAAGTAGAGTATGTCTATCAGAATATTTATTGGTGAAATGCAAATATTGAACTTCTTAAGTTATAAACAACCAATTGTCACATTTTACTTTGCTAGATAGCATGCATTTATCTTTCCAATACACCCTCCCCATTTGTTCACTATACCTTCTTTTCCACAAGTCCTACCTGTCTATACCTGTGGGCTTCTTTTTCCTATTGCTTGAAGTAGGCTTTTATCAATTGGAAGTGCTGGGTCAAAATTAGAGGGAGGAAAAAAAGTGAAGACAAAGTATTGATTTTCCCCAGCTTCTACTCTATGGTCTTTTGTTGGAGAAGGAACCTTCTAAATAAAGACCATGCTTTTCAGAAGGTTTTGATTTGAATTTTCCTGATAACTAATGATGGTAAACCACCTTTTCATGTGCTTATGAGTCATTTGTATATCTTCTTTGTGGAAATGTTTGTTCACATCCTTTGTCCTTTTATAAAATTTAGTTGTCTTTTAATTATTGATTGGTAAGAGTTCTTGAGATATTATAAATACAATTCTCTTACAGATTTGCAAGTAAAGTTATGTGTCACTTAATGACATTTTGGTCAACGACAGACCACTGGTGGTTCCATAAGATTATAATAAAGCTGAAAATTTTTAGTTACCTAGCAGCATTGTAGCCATCCTAACTTCATAATGCAACATATTACTCACATGTTTGTGGTAATGTATGTGTAAAAAAACATTGTTTTGCCAGTTGTACAATAGTATAGTACATACAATTATGTACCATCCACAATCCTTGGTAATGATAATAGATGACTGTTTTACAAACTTATGTATTTGCTATATTATATTTTATCCTTTTTTTAGAGTGTACTTCTTCTACTTATAAAAACAAGTTAACTACAACATAGCTTCGAACATGTCCTTCAGAAGGTATTCCAGAATAAAACATTGTTATAATAGGGGATGACAACATCATTCTTGTTGTTGCTCCATAAGACCTCATAGTGACATAAGATATGGAGGTAAAAGACAGAGTAATTGATGTCCTGACCCTGTGTGGGCATAAGCTAATGTGAGTTTGTGTTTTAGTTACTTTTTTAAGTTTAAAAGTAAGAAAAAATAATAAAAAGTTTATAGAATATTTGAAGCGAGAACATATTTTTGCACAGCTGTACAATGTGCTTGTGTTTTAAGTCTTATTACAAAAGAAACAAAACATTTAAAAAATTAAAAATTTATAAAGTACAAATGCTGCACTAAGCTAAGATTACTTTATTATAAAAAGAAAAATATTGATTGATAAAATATAGTGTTGCCTAAGTATACAGTGTTTAAAAAGTGTACAATAATGTCCTAGACCATCATATCCACTCACCAGTCACTCATGGACTCACTCAGAGAAACTTCCAGCCAGCCCTGTAAGTTCCATTCATGACAAGTGCCTTATATATGTATAGTTGAAAAAAAAATCTTTTATAGACTTTTTTTGGGGTGCCTTTCCTATGTTTGGGTATCTTTAGATACAAAAATATTTACCATTGTGTTACAGTTTCCTACAGTTTTTAGTACAGCAACATCCTTAGAGTCTTGCAACCTGGAAGCAATAGTACTAAGTGTGTAATAAGTTATACAATGTTAGTTTGTGTAAGTGTACTGTGTAAAGTTTGTGCAATGATAAAATCTACTAGTACATTTTCAGAACATACTCCTGTCACAAGTGCCTTATATATGTGTACTTGAAAAAAAATCTTTTTTACACCATTTTTGCTGTGCCTTTCCTATATTTAGGTATCTTTAGATACACAAATATTTACCATTGTGTTACAGTTGCCTACAGTTTTTAGTACAACAACATCCTTACAGTCTTGCAACCTGGAAGCAATAGTACTAAGTGTGTAATAAGTTATAGAATATTAGTTTGTGTAAGTGTACTCTGTAAAGTTTGTGCAATGATAAAATCTACTGGTACATTTTCAGAACATACTCCTGTCATTAAGTGATACATGACTGTATTTTTTTCCATTATGTAGATTGCTTTTTTTTACTTTCTTAATAGTATAATAGTGGCCAGTATTCTTTAAAACACACAATTATTTTGTGGCAAAATCAAATTTATATTTAGATCTTGTTGCTTGTTAATTTTTCTAATTCAAGCTCCAACATTCTTGCAATGGTACACGATAACATGCAACAAGAATAATGAATGCCACTAAGAAAGAAACCACCACACATTGACACAAGCACAGCTGTGACACACTGATGTACCAAGTATATGAAGCATTACTGAGTTTTTGTACAGTGTTGTCAATGTAAGCACACATTGGCAAGTTCACGAATTTAATTATAAGGTCTCATATATCATGAAGGTTTTCTTTATTCTTTTAAAATTTATTTTAAAAATTTTTTTCTGACTGAGCTGTTCTACAGGACCTGCTTTCAAGTTTCAAACTTTTTCTTCTGCTTGATCTACTCTATTGTTGAAACTTGCAAAGGTATTTCCCATTTCATTCAATGAATTATTTAGTTCCTGATTTTTCATTTGGTTCTTTTATGATTTTTATTACATTGGAAAATTTCTCATTAATATGTGGATTTTTTCTGATTTCTGTGATTGTTATTTGTAATTCTCTTGTATCTCATTGATATTTAATATCAAAATTTTGAATTTTTTTTCTGGGATTTGAGAAAATGTTTTATTGGAATCTGTAGCTAGAGAATGATTTTGTTCCTTTGGAGGTATCATAATTTTTGTTTAGTCATGAGAAAGATGTATGTGAAAGTGGTTCCAAAGAAGCTCTTGCATCATGACAATGCACCAGCTCAAGAGTTTTTAGCCAGTGAACAAATAACTGCATTGGAACACCATCCCTACTTACTGGATCTGGCCTCAAATGAATTTTTTATCTACCTAAAGATAAAGGAAATATTGAAAGGAAGACATTTTGGTGACATTCAGGACATGAAATGTAATATGATAACAGTACTGATGGTCATTCAAGAAAAATAATTGCAAAATTGCTTTGATGGGTAGGCTAGGTGTTGGTTTCAGTGCACAGCTTACCAAGATAAATACTTCAAATGTGAATATAGTGCTATATAGCAATGATATACGTAGCACTTTTTAATAGGATGAGTTTGTGAACTTAATTGTCATATCTCATATTACTTTTTTGATATATTTGTGCAATGTTCAAGTGAGGGTATTTAAGGAATCCATCACCAAAGTATCTACTATTTCTATGTATTTAGTACACTTCAAGTATATCCTTGAGCTATTTTTAAAGTACAACATGTGGTTGTTAACTATAGTCACCAAGCTCTTCTACCAAAGATTAGAACTTATTCCTTCTATTTGACTGTGTGTTTATACCCATTAATCAAATTGTCTTTACTCCCCCTCCTAATGCATCTTTCCCTGTCTCTGGTACCTGTCAGTCTATTTTTGAGGTTCATGAGGTCAACTATTTAACTCCCATATTTGTGTGAGAACATGCAATATTTGTCTTTCTGTGCATTGTTTATTTCACATAGCATAATGATGTCCAGTTCTATGCATGTTGCTGCAGTTGACATGATTTTATTATTTCTTTATGATCAAGTAGAATTTAATTGTGTATATGTACCATAATTTATTTAACCATTCATCCACTAATAAACATTTAAGTTGGTTCCATGTTCTGGCTATAATGAATAGTGTTCCAATAAACATGGGAGTACATTTATCCCTTTCATATATTTGTTTCTTCTTCTTTGTATAAATAACCAGTAGTGGGATTGCTAGATTTTGTGGTAGCTCTATTTTTAGTTTTTTGAAATATCTCTATTTGGTATTCCATAGTAGCTGTGGTGATTCACATTTCCAACAAGAGTATTTAAGAGTTCCCTTTTCTTCACATCCTTGCAAATGTTAGTTTTTTTTTTTTTGTTTCTTTACTAATAGTCATTATGAATGGGATAGTATCATATCTTATTTTGGTTTTGATCTTCATTTCCTTGGTGATTAGTGATGTTGATCACTTTTTCATAAGACTGTTGGCCATTTATATGTCTTCTCTTAAAAAATGTTCGTGTTCTTTGCCATCTTAAAAATAGATAATTTGTTTATTATTGCTGAATTATTTGAGTTATTAGTTTATTAGTTTGGATTAATAGTCCCAAATATTTTATCCCATTTAAAAGATTGTACCTACACTCTGTTGATTGTTTACTCTGATGTGTGGGAGCTTTGTAGTTTGATAAAGTATAATTTGTCTATTTTTGTTTTTGTTGCCTATGGTTTTCGTTATTAACCATAAAATCTTTGCCTAGACCAATGTCTTGAAAAGTTTCCCCTGTTTTGTTCTAGTAGTTTTATAGTTTTGACTATTACACTTAAGCTTTTAATACATATTGAGTAGTTGAGTTGATTTCTGTATCTGGTTAGAGACATGAGTCTAGTATCATTCTTCTTCCTGAGGTTATCTAGTTTTCCTAGTATCATTTATTTAAGAGCATGTTTTTGTTGTTGTTTTTTTCCCCCAGTATATGTTCTTGACAGCTTTGTCAAAGATCAGTTAACTTTACATATGTGGGTTTATTTCTGGGTTCTTTATTCTGGTTTTGTTTTGTTTTTTTTTTGTCTATGTGTCTGTTTTTATACCAATACCATGCTGTTTTAGTTACTATAGACTTGGAATTGGAATATGTTTTGAAGGCAGGTATTGTAATGCCTCCAATTTTGTTATTTTCTCTCAGATTCCTTTCACGTTCTGACTCTTTTTTAGTTCCCTAAGAATTTTAGGATTTTTTTTTTTCTGTGACAAAACGGTGTTGATATTTTGATATGGATTGCATTAAATTTATAGATTGCTTTGGGCAGTATTGTCAATTTTTTTTTTTTTTGAGTCAATGTCTCACTCTGTTGGCCAGGCTGGAGTGTAGAGGCACACTCACAGTAAATGCAACCTCTACCTGCTGAGTCAGGTAATTTTTCCTCCTCAGTCTTTCAAGTAGTTTGAACCAGAGGCATATGACACTATGCCCAGCTAATTTTCTTCATTTATCATAGAGATGAGGTCTTGTCAAGTTACCCAGGCTGATCTTGATCCCCTGAGCTCAGGGAATCCTATCACCTCTGCTTTCCAAAGTGCTGAGATTACAGGTGTAAGCCACAACATCCATCCAGCCTGGTCATTTTAACAATATTATTGTTGTTGTTGTTGTGTTGCTGTTTTTATTTTAAATCTATGGTGTCTTTCCACTTGTTTTAGTCTTCCTCAATTTTTTTTCAACAGTGTTTTTTGGGTTTTGTTGTAAAGGTCTTTCACCTCTTTGGTTTAATTTAGTCCCAGATACATTATTTTGTAGCACTTGAAAATGGGATTGCGCCGGGCTCGGTGGCTCAGCCTGTAATCCTGCGCCTTTGGGAGGCTGAGGTGAGTGGATTGCCTGAGACCGTGAGTTCGAGACCCGCCTGGTCAGGCGAGACCTCATCTCTACAATAAAATCAAAAAATTAGCCAGGCGTGGTAGTGCGCGCCTGTAATTCCGGCTACATGGAAGGCTGAGGCGGAAGGATCGCCGGAGCCCAGCAGGTTGAGGCTGCAGTGGCCGAGAGCGGCCACTGCACTCCAGTCTGGGTGACAGAGTGAAACTCCAACTCAAAAAAAAAGAAAATTGGATTGCTTTATTCATTTCTTTCTTGGTTACTTCATAATTGGTGTATAGATATGCAACCAATTTTTGGATGTTGATTTTGTATTCTGAAACCACTGCATTTGCCATTCCTAAGATATCTTTGGTGGAGTCTTTAGGTTTCTCTAAATATAAGATTCTGTTGTTGGCAGAGAAAGATAATTTGACTTTCTATTTTTCAAATTGAATGTCTTTTATTTCTTTCTCTTGCTTGACCGCCCTAGTTAGGACTTACTAGAATAATAAACATGGGCATCCTTGTTTTCTTTCAGTACTTAAAGGAAAGTTTTTCCACTTTTCCTTCTTATGTAATGCAACCTGTGGGTTTGTCATTTATAGCTTTTATTATTTTGAAGTATGGCTTTTCTACGCCTAATTTTTTGAGAGTATTTTATCATGAATGAATGTTGAATTTTATCAAGTGCTTTCCTGCATCTACTGAGATGATTATATATTTTTCTCCCTCATTATGTTTATGTGTTGTGTCACATTTATTGACTTATATATGTTGAATTACCCTTGTTTCCATATTTCAAATCCCACTTGACCATGATCTACTATCTTTTTGATGTACTGTGGAATTCAGTTTACTAGTATTTTGTTGAGCATTTTTGCATCTGTGTTCATCGGACATATTGGTCTGTTGTTGCTTTTATGGCTATGCCCTAGCCTTGTGTAATTTTAATATCAGGATAATGCTGATTTTGTAGAATTTGATAAGGTGAATTTTTTCCTCTCAAGCTTTTGATAAGATTTGAAAAGAATGGTTTTCTTTTTTCTTCATGTAATTGGTAAAAGTTAGCAGTGAATCAGTATAATTCTCAGCTTTTCTTTTTTGGGAGACATTTTGTTACTGATTTAATCTTACTACTCTTTATTTTGTTCAAGTTTTCTATTTTTTTCCTGATTCAATCTTGGTGGGTCCTGTGCTTCCATGAATTTAACCATTTTCTATAGGTTTTCTACTTTATTCATGTGTAGTTTTTCATAATAGTCTTTGGTTATCTTTTGTATTTTTGTAATATCAGTTGTGATATTTATTTTTAAGTCTGTTTTGGTTTGTCTCTTCTTTCTTTTTTAGGGAAATCTAGCTCATGGTTAATCAAATTTGTTAATCTTTTCAAAGAATCAACAGCTCATTTCATTAAGCCTTGGTATTGTTTTTTAGTCTCTATTTTTTTTTTTTTTTTAGTTCTGTTCTGATCTTTATTATTTTCCTACTAATATTGGGTTTGCATTGTTTTTCTCTAGCTTATGGAGTTGCATTGTTAGATTGCTTTTTAAAAATTTTTTGTGGAGGTGTTTATTGTTATAAACTTTCTTTTTGGTGCTGCTTTTACTTTATTCCACAAGTTTTGGTTTTGTTTGTTTTATGTCATTGATTATTTGTTGACACAATGGTTATTCCAGATCATATTGCTTAATTTGTATATATTTGTATAGTCTCCAAGTCCCTTTTGATATTCATTTATAATTTTATTTTATAGTCCAAGAAGATAATTCCTATTATTTTAATTTTTAAAAAATATAAGATTTATTTTATGACCTGACATATGATCTATCCTGATGAATGTTCCATGTGATATATATATCACATATATATATACATATATATATATTCCAGTTTTTTAATTAAAATGCTCTATAGATATCTGTTAGATCCATTTAGTCTAAAATTGAGCTTAAATCTACTTTTTCTTTGTCAATTTTCTGTCATGATAATCTGTCTAATTATCCGATTGGAGTGTTGAAGTCCTTCACTCTCCTTATGTTGGAGTCTATCTCTCTCTTTATATCTAGTAATTTTGCTTTTTGAATCTAAGTGCTCCACTGTTTAGTGCATATATATTTAGTATTATTGTATTCTCTTGCTGTATTGATCTCTTTATCATTATCTAATGCCCTTCTTCTTTCTTCTTCTCCTTCTCCTCTTCCTCCCCTTCCTTCTTCTTTTCCTCCTCCTCCTCCTTCATCCTTTTTACTTTTACTGTTTTTGACTCAAGTCAATTTTATCTAAGTATAGTTGCTCCTACTCACTTTTGGTTTCTCTTTGCATGTAATATCTTTTAAAATTTCTTTATTTCAGTCTGTATGTGTTTCTACAGATAATGTGAATTTATTTTGAGCAGCATGCTTTCCTGAAATTTCCTGAAATTTCTTTATGCACTCTACATTTTTAAGCAAATACTTTATTTGCTCTCAAGGTTATTATCAATATGTAATTTATCTTCTGTCAAATTGTTAATTATTTTCTGGTTGTTTTGTATATTATTTGTTTTTGTCTATTATTTGTCATTATGTTTTGGTGGTTTTCTAGAAAGTCATATATTTTGAAGTATATAAAAATTTTAAACGTGATTTTCTCTTTAAATGTGGTAAATAATTGTAACAAAAAGTTACCTAAAATATAAAATATTTGTTTGATCAAGAGAAATATTGTGTAAATAGCATTACAGTTTATTATTTCATCAGTTTCTTTAATGGTTGTTCTATTTTTAAAATTATTTATCTTAGTTTATATTTTTTTAGTATAGTTTTAGTTAATATGTGTTATCAAATTTGTTGGCATAAAGTTACTAATTTATTAATACAATTTAGTTACAATTTTAAGAAGAAATATTTATTGTACTTATGCCTTTTTATTTCTAATATTATTTATTTATAAGTCCTTTCATTTTTCCTTAATATTTTTGGCTTTAAGTTTGGATGTTCATTACATTGCTTTTTATTTGCTCATTTGTTTCTTCTTTTATTATTTTGCTAATTTTATTGTTATGTTTTACCTTTCATAATTTATTCTGTTCATCTTATGTTCTTTTTTTGAGTATGTAATGCATTTTCTTTTAATATTTCCTTTTTTCTGATTTACTTAAACCCCATATATTATTATAAATAATGTGTTCATTGTCTCCCAAATGTTTTATTATATAGGACCCTCTTCTAAGTCAATAGTTTATTGAAAGATAGGCAGAAGAAATAGAGCCAATGGTCTTTGTCAGCACAAAGTTTCTAGTGAAATATTGTTATTAGTGCAACTAATGAGCAGCACTCATAGAATGCAAAAGAAACTTTTGTTTTTTTCTCTAATGATCACTCAGCATAATTGTGTGAGTATATTTTCTCATGATTTTTCTTACAATATTTTGGAAAAACAATCCTGGTTACTAAATTCTGAAACAAACTTGGTTCACTAAATAGTATATTCGTTCCTATGTTATCATGAATAAAAAGTCTAGATTTCATGAGCAAATATAGGTTGCAACAAAAAATTCAGGTTTCATGAGTGAGGGTTATAATTTTTTAAAAATCTAGACAATAGATAATGAAGATTATGGCAAGAAAAAGAAGGCACTACAAAACAAAGTAATTAGAGCTTAATGAAGGCTGTATTTAAAAAGGAAAACATGAGCAGGATGGGAAAAACTGTCAAGAAATGAAAACCTATGTATCTAGCAACAGTTGTGACAAACATACCTAGGCCTAAACAAGAAAGGAAAAGGAGTAATGTCTAGAAATAAGAATTTTGGAGCTAAGGAGAAATCTTCCTAAGAGAATCTTTTACTTTAGTTGGAAGAGCAAAACCCTGCCAAAGCTTGACTGACAGGCAGGGATCCAGGAGAATGAATGCCCTGACTGAGAGGGTATACATTCTTCCACCCTCTGATCTCCTTAAGGTGATACCCATTGTATGATCCTTGTCCAAAGTCAGAGATCAGGGAAGATAATCCAGTTTATGAAGATCAGTCAGTATACTGCATTACAGATGTACTTGATTTTATTTCCCAATTTAAACCTGCATGCTGCAGGAGAGAATTCTAATGTAGAAAAGACAGAAATCAGATTTTTCTACTTTTTCTTATCTATACTGCTAAACTATCTGTCCAAGCTTGTTAAACATTTTTTATTTCTCTATCCTTAATGTTGTGTGTGTAGGTATGGGGGAGGTAAAGAAAGCAAAGGTTGTTGGAACGGTTTACTTGACTGGGAATGCTGAGGACTATCATTGACGTTCTCTATTTAAGCAGATGTTTAAAGTTGACTCATTTGTTGGTACTTTGTGGTTCTTCAAATCTCTTGCATCATCAGAACCTTTCACCTATAGTTCTCTCAGCCTGAGAAGTTTTTTTATTTAGTTGACTTCAGGTATTAACTCCTCCCTCAGTCTATACGTATTTAGCTCTAACATCTTTCTGCTTGGTCACTATACCTCTTTATGTGAAGAGGAAAAGCTCTTTTTCTTGTGACCCACATATGTTTCATAGAAAATACAAATTTTACGCATATTGTGTTAGTCTGTTACTGCTGTTCTAATAAATGTTTTTGAATTGTGACATTTATAAACAATACAAACGCATTGCTCACAGTATCAAAGGCTGAAAAATTCAAAACATAGACACCAGATCTGCTGGTGTCTTGTGAAGGCAAGTTCCTCATGGACAGCATTTTTACATGACTAATGAGGGAAACAGGTCTCTCTCCAGTCTCTTCTATGAAGGCACTAACACTATTCATGAGAGGTTCATCATCATGAACTAATAACCTCCCAAAGTCCCCACCTTCTCCATCATCACCTTGAGGATTATTTCAAAGTTGGGAGAAAATTAACATTAAAACAATAGCATTCTACCATGGCATTCCAAAATTTATGTCATCACATAAAAATATAAAAAGATATATTCATTCCAATAGCTCCAAAACTTTTAACTTGTTCTCCTTATCAACTCAAATGTCTAAAGCCTAGAGTCTCATATCAATATTATCTCAATTAGATAAGGATAAAACTCAAGACACAATTCATTCTGATGCAAATTGCTTTCCATCTGTGAACACAAGAAATCAAACACGTTCTATGCTTTCAAAATGTAATAGTGGGATAGGCATAATATAGACACTTGTTTCCTAAAAAGAAGAAATAGAAAAAACGTCCCAATTCTATCCAAAATCCAACAGGAAAATCACTATATCTTTTTTAGTTGACAAATTATAGTTACATACATAAATGATTGGAATATGATGTTCTGATATATGTATATGATGTGGTATGGTTAAATCAAGCTAATTCACATACCTATCACCTCAGTTACATATTTTATGGGGATACACTCAAAGAATCTTAATTTTTTTCTCTCGTCTATTTGAAAATGTTTATCCTTTCATCAGCAACTCCCTATTCCCTCCATCCCACCCCCCATCTTCTGCTTACCATGGTTATACTCTCTACTTTTACAAGTTTAACTTTATCAAGTAGATTACATATATAAGTAAGATATGGAAGATTTGTCTTTCTGTGCCTGGCTTATTGCAATTAGCATAATGTCCTCTAGGTGCATCTATGTTGTCACAAATGGCAGTATTTCTCCCTTTTACAAAACTGAAATAATTTCATTTTGTATATATATATATATATATCACATTTTCGTTTTCCATGCATTAGTTGATGGACATGTTGGTAATTTTCATATCTTGGCTATTGCAGGTAGTGTAGTATCTCACTGACATGTTGAATTTTTTCCCTTGAATACAAACCCAATCGTGGTTTTATTGCATTATATTGAAATTTTATTTTTTTGAGAAATTTGTATACTGTTTGTATAAAGGCTGTACTAATTTACATTGCCACCAACAATGTTCAAGCAAGGGTTTCCTTTTATCCTTGTCCATTCCAACACTTGCTGTCTCTTGTCTTTTTGATAATGGCTATTCTAATTGGTGTGAGGTAATACCTCACTGAGGTTTTAATTTGCATTTTCCTGATAATTAGTGATTTTGAGCTTTTTAAAATATACCTGCTGCCCATTTGCACATCTTCAATAGAGAAATCTTTATTCAAGTCTTTTGCCCATTTATTAATTGGGTATTTATTTTCTTGGTATTAAGTAGTTTGAGTACCTTATGTTATTTTGAGTACTAGCCCCTTATTGGATGCATGTTTGCAAATATTTTCTCTCATTTTGTAGGTTGTCTTTTCAAAAATATAACTCTTTGTTTGTTAATCCTTTGTGGTGTTTATCTTTATTTTATTTATTTTTCTCTGATGTTTAGTATTTCCTTCTTTCACTAATTTTGTTTAATTTATTCTTGCTTGTTGAGGTGAAATGTTAGATTGTTTATATAAAATATTTCTTCTTTTTTCATGTAAGTTTTGTTGTAAACTTCCCCCTCAAAACTTTCCTCTAAAAACTGTCTTTGTTCTACCTCATAATTTATCTCATAAATTATTTTGCATTGCCATTTTCATTTTTCTTAAGAATACTTAATATTTAAAAAGTTTTACATTGCTCTATTTGTTGTGCAGGTGCAGGTTATATACTTTCAATGTATTGGTGAAATTCACAAAGTGCTTTTGTGATTAATTGCTAGTTTTATACAATTGTGATCAGAAAAGGATATTTGATATAGTTGCAATCTTCTTAAATTAGTTAAGACTTGTTTTGTTTTCTAACGTATGATCTCTCCTGGATAATATTTCTTGTGCAGTTTATAAGAATTGGTATTATGCTGCTGTTGGATATTATGTTGTTAACTTCTGTTGGGTCTACTTGGTCTTAAGGTGTAGTTTAAATCCAATGAATCTTTGCAGATTTTTTTGATCTGAATATTTTTTCCATTGCTCAAAGTTAAAATCTCCTATCATTGTTGTATTGTACTCCATGTCTTTTTTAATAACGATTAATATTTGCTTTGTATATTTATATTATCTGATATTGACTGCAGATATATTTGCAATAATGTATTTTTGCTGACTTTTCCCCTTTATTATTATATAATTACCTTTTTGTTTATTTTTGAAGTCATTGACTTAAAGTCTATTTTTTCTGATACAAGTACTGCTACTCTTGCACTATTTATTTTTCCATTAAACAACTGTGTGTCTTTTACTTGGAGAATTTAATCCATTTACATTCAATGTAATCACTAATAGGCGAGGACTTATTACTGTCATTTTTTAAATTTCATTCTAGTTGTTTTGTAGATCCTCTTTTTTTTTCTTGATCTGACTGCTTTTCTTTGTTGTTGGGTAGCTTTCTTTAGTAATGTATTTTGCTTGTAAGATTTTTTTGTTTTTAGTGTATCTATTATAAGTTTTTGCTTTGTCATTATCATGTGGCTTATTAAATATATCTTAGTAATAACAAGTTATTTTAAGCTGGTAATAACTTAATTTTGATTACCAAATAAAACTCTAAACTTTAACTCCACATCTGTCTCCATTTTAACTTTTTGATGTTACAATTGACAATTTTTTATATTACCGATTTGCTAACAAATTACTGTAATTATTTTGCTAGTTTTGTTTTCTAACCTTTTATACTGAATAAATAGTTTAATTGTATTCTAACTTTAATTATTTTATTTTGTTTATACTATCTGATGTTATTTTTTGGTGTTACTCTTTAATGCCTTTTTATTTCAGCTTAACAACCTCCTTTTAGCATTTCTTTTAAGACAGCTTTTGTTTTGATGAACTTTCTCATCTTTTGTTTTTATGGGAAAGTCTTTATATCTCCTTGTTTCTGAATGACAACTTTGCTGGGTGCAGTATTCTTTTTTAAGATTTATTTTTACAGTATTCTTGATTAACATATTTTTTTCTTTCTTTCATCACATTAAATGTATCAGTCTCCTCACTCAGTCTATAAAGTTTCTGCTGAGAAATCTGTTCTAAGTTTACTGGTACTTCTTTATATCAGATTTATATATATATATATATATATATATATATATATATATATATATATATATTTTTTTTTTTTTTTTCCTCCTGCTGCTTTCAAAGTTCTCTTTTTTGTCTTTTATCTTTGACAGTTTGAGTTCATATCTTAGGATAGTATTATTTGAATTGACTGATTGAAGGACTTTGACCTTCCTATACCTGGGTATTTATTTCTTTCTCTGAGTTTGTAGATTTTTCTCTATTATTTTCTTAAATAAGTGTTTTACTTCTTTATCTTTTTCTACTTCTTTTTAAATTCCAATGACTTGTATATTTGGTTTTTAGATGCTGTCTTGTGAATCCTGTATGTTTTCTTCATACTTCTTAAAAAATTTTCCACAGATAGTTAATTTTCAAATAACCTTATTTGAGTTTTCAGATACTTTCATCTGCTTGATCAATTTTGTTGTTGATTTTTTTTTTG
This sequence comes from Carlito syrichta, assembly GCF_000164805.1. Lineage (NCBI taxonomy): Eukaryota > Metazoa > Chordata > Mammalia > Primates > Tarsiidae > Carlito > Carlito syrichta. Next base: position 94,044 of record NW_007251342.1, on the reverse strand, counting down.
TTGCATATATTATTTTGATTATTTTATTTTTCAGCTCCAGAATTTGTTTGGTTGTTTAATTATTTTAATAATTCTGTTTAATTTCTCTGAATTATTTCTCTATATTTTACTGAAATTCACTGTTTTGTCAAAATAGCTGTTTTTAATCCCTTATTAGACAGTTTATTCATTTTCACCTATTTAGGACTAGTTACTGATGACTTATTTTGTCTGTTTGGTGATATGATGTTCTCCTGACTGTCTTGATTCTTGTGGTCATGCATCAACGTCTGCACAATGAAGAGGTAGGTAGTATGTCAGTCTTTGCTGTCAGACTTTGGTTGGAGAATATACTTCAAAAGTAAGCTTAAGCCTGTCCAGATATTCTGGAAAGATATTCTAGTGTAATCTCTAAGCCAGTGACCACTGCAGCTGTTTCTGTGCTCAAAGTTGCACTAAGCTCAGGACCCTTGTGACCAGTATAGTTCATGCTAGAATTGCTGTTGGCTAATTTATGATTTTTTTGGCATAGCATCCCTGTTGGTCAAAATGAAGAGCAGCCACCAAAATTTATGCACTGGTCGCTGCAAATCTTACTTCTACTTTTTTTTTCTAACTGACACCAGATGGACTAGATTTGGTGGTAGTCTCACTGTTCCCTGTGGAAGAAGGTAGTAATGAATATTTTGCATGAGATTTCAAAATGGTGGGAAAGCTGTGTGTCTATTTCCAATTCAGTTTTCTTACTGTAGAAACCAGGGGTACAGAGGAATTATCTGTGTGTAGTGTTATGGCAATTTGAAGGAGGGCAGCATGGTCAAAAAGAATCATTTAGTTACTGCTTAGTCACAAATTTTTTTCAATTCTATAGTTCAAAAAGGATGTCTCAGTTTTTCTCCTGAGTTCTTGGATATTTAGTATTGTGTGTTGCCTGTGAATAGATACTTGTTATTTTTCTGTTGGAGTGGATCAAAGCCAGGTAGCTCTTATTTCACCATCTTGTTGTTGTCATTTCTTCCAAACATTAAATCCTAAGGCTGCACAATAATATTTCTCTCAACTCAAATTTTCTTCTTCTGGGTACACTGGAGGACTAGGAAAGTTTAACCTCCAAGGCTTCAGGGTGCCAACTCCCATGGATTTGCTGTCATAGCTCATGTTACAGCTCTCACACATTTGAATGTCATGCTTGTGACTCTTTCAAATGAGAATTGCCTACCAATGTCTCAACCAGTCTGTTGTCTTGAGGTTGGCCCAAACACCACAGCTCCACTAAACATCATCTTATTTGGGATCCTCTGTGGTTATCCCAGCCCCACAGTTTCATTAGGGCATTGTCTTAGTGGGGACTTTCTATAGTGAAACTGCCTACATGCTCTGCTGAGCATTGCCCAAGTGGGGTTTTCTTCAGTGACCCCACACATGTTACAGTTCTGCATGGACTTTAAGAATCTCTGGGAAATCCTTTGAAATTTAGGTAGAGATCAACATACCCCCACAACTTCTAAATGTTGTGCACTCATAAAGATGGCTCTGCATAGACACCACAACTATTTATTGTTTGTGCATTCCAGATGAATGGTCCAAGCTACGCCTGTTTCCATTTGTGCCACAGGAAAGGTAGCCAAAGACAGCTGTACGGGTGTGCAAGAAGCAGAGCCTTGATGCTTTTCTACCCTAAATAGGTGAAAATGTATAAATTGTCTCTGTGGATATTCATTTGTTATTTACTCTGTTCCCTTTCTCTATTAGCTCATCTTTCCACTCCTATTGCAACTGCTTTATTACATCTATTTTTTACTTCCAATCTCCATTCAGATATTGCTTTTCCTAGCACTACTTTTTAGGTAATGCCCATAATGATTCAATTATGCATTATCTATGCTCTCACAGCATTCTATTTATCTAGTTTTTAATAATTTTTAATAAAGAAAAGTAATTTATTTTTTATAGTTATGGAGGCTGAGAAGTCCAAGGTCAAAGTTCTACATCTGGTGAGATCTCTTTTGCTGGTGGGGACTCTCTGTGACATCCCAAGGTGAACAAAGGGCATCACTTGATGAAAAAGTGAGTGTACTAATATGTTAGCTCCAGGACCCTCTTCCTCTTTTTATTTTTTAATTTTTTTTTTTTATTTTAAAGATGTGGGGTATAATTCAGGGTTAAGTATACTGATGTTCATTATGCAGGTACCGTTGTTGATAAGATGTGCCCCTCTTCCCCCAGCAGTATCCCACTACTGCCAATACCACTGCTCCCACTAGCAATTTCCCACTACTGACAATCTTTTTCTTATAGTATTATGATAATTGTTCAAGGTCCACTTATGAGAGAGACCATGTGATACTCAGTTCTTTGTTTCTGTGATAGATCACTCAGTATTATAGACTCTAAGTCCATCCAAGTTTCTGTGAAGTTCATAACTTTGTCCTTCTTTATGGCTGAGTAGCATTCCATTGTGTATATGCACCATATTTTTTTATCCAGTCCTTTTTTGATGGGCAGCACAGTTGGCTCCATGTTTTTCTATTGTGAAAAATACTGCAATAAACATGCATGTGCAGGTATCTTTTTCATAGAGTGTTTTGAGTTCCTTCAGGTATAGTCCCTGTAGGGAGATAGTGGAGTCATATGAAATGTCGATTTTCAGACCTTTTAGGAATCTCCAAACTGTTTTCCACAGAGGTTGTACTAGTTTACACTCCCACCAACAATGTAGAAGTGTTCCCTTTTCCCTGCATTCTCTCCAACATCTGTTGTTTTTTGAGTTATAGATGATGACCATCCTGACTGGAGCTAGGTGGTATCTCAGCATGGATTTTATTTGCATTTCTTTGATGACAAATGAGGCTGAGCATTTTTTTTCATGTATCTCTTGGCTGCTCATATGTCTTCTTTTGAGAAGTGCCTATTCATATCTTTAGCCCACTTTGCAATAGGCTGTTTGTTTTTTTCTTTTCAACATGTTTGAGTTCCTTTGTACATCATAGATGTTAGGTCTTTGTCAGACAAACAGTTGGCAAATATTTTTTTCTAGTCCATGGTCTGTCTCTTTGCTCTCTTGATGGTTTCTTCAGCTTTGCAGAAGCTTGTCAATTTGATGAGGTCCTACTTGTCTATTTTATTATCGCTTATGGCATGGGCACTTGGAGTTTTAATCAGGAATTGGTTGCCAGTTCTAATTTCCTGCATTTTGTAAGGTTCTTATAGTTTGAGGGTTTATGTTTAGTTCTTTGATCCATTTAGAGTTGACTTTTGTGTATGATGATAGTTCTTAATAATTTGATATGTAATTATCTGTTTTCATATGTAGTTTACCATGACATTTTGTAGGTACTTCAAGGGTAGAAACAGAGTATATTTATCACTCAATTCCTTGGGTCTAATAGAGTTTGTTAAAAAATGGTAAATATATTTAAGAAATACAGTAGTTGATGAATATATATATATTCTAATCTAAACATGAGAATTGATAAGAAAAGACTTTTAACTGCATGGCATTGACAATTCACTTTTGCTCTGTCTTCATCTTTTTGAAATCGGAATTCTGACATATATAATTGGCTTCCAAATGTTTTTGCTTTTAAAATTTTATTAAACTTTAAAAATTTATTTATGTATCTTTATCATGAAATACTTTGTTTCAAGCTTAATCTTATCCAAAAACCTAATAAGAAACATAAAATGTAAGAGTAATTTGAAAATTCCAGATTGTTGTTTCAGAGAGAAGTTATGTTTGGTGGTGTAGATTTGGCATTCATATAGTTAAATACAGGGGGAAATAGAAGAGCTGCTATAGTTAAAGTTAGGGGGAGGAAAAAACATGAAGAAGTCTCCAGGATACCTCTAATTATTGAAAATTATCTGAAGACTTTGTCATTGATTTTAAAATTCTAAGTCCTCTGATTCCACCATAAAAAAGACAGGGTTTTATTTTTCTTCACTTTTATTTTCTTATCTGGTATAAAATTATGCATGTATTTAGCATGAGAATAAATGTACAGCAAATTACATTGTTTTAAACTGATAATTCTTCTATGCATTAAATAATTAACCTTATCCAAAGAGATGTCTGGTCTAATCTTGGCTATTGAGAGGTAATCTCTAGACCCTCAAAATTTTATGCCTGATAGAAATGTTTTTTGTTTGTTTGTTTGTTTGCTTGGGTGTTTTGATTATCATGAAATCTAATAGTTTGGTTTATAATGGAGAATTTTGCCAAGCAGTTCCAGTTATGCTTCCTGAAAAACTGAAAAATAATGATATTAACTGGACCATTGAAGGGCTGAATACTAGAATGCAGCCACATGGCAATATGTGATTAAGCCCCTATAAAATCTTTGCATACTGATGTCTCGGGTGAGCTTTTCAAGGTGGTAATACCTTATGCATGTTGTTACACATCAAGACCAGGAGGAGTTCTCACCATCCATTGCTACATAGGAAGGTAACAATGCCTTTACCTTTGATCATTTCTATGATATCTAATTGTTAATATAATTTTGTGTAGCAACTATAGAAAGATAATCTCGTATTTATCTTTATTTTATCATGGTTAACAAAATTAGCTTAAAATTTTTGGTAATATAGAAAAGCTAGAGTAAGTATTCTTTTAATCAATAATTTCAAGTTGAGAAACTAGAAGTTTGTGTTAAGGCAAAGCAAGTGTCAACTTGTATAAGAGAACTATTGGCATGGGAGCAAACAATTAATAGAAGTTAAGAAAACCTTGCTTCAAAAATTTCATTAACATTTACTTAAACATTGAAAGTTTCTTAAGTAGGCATAAAATGATAGCTTATAGTATACTTTAATAAGATATTTGACAAAACAGCTCACTTAGAAGGTTATTATAATAACTTAGACAGAAAATAATGCACTGTGAAGCAAGAAAATGACAAAATAAAAAGGAAGCAACAAAAAAAATGTGAAATTTTAATCTACAAGACCTGGATACAGAAGGTTTTTAAAAAAAGATAGATGAAATTACTTTCATGTTTTTCTTTTCCTGGGTGACTATGTGTAATATCAACTTCAGTAAGAAGCACAAAAAAGAACAGGTTTTATGGGGAGCTTAGCAGCACACAATGTGTTCTACTTTAAGTCATGCATTTTATAACTATATAAAAAATCTATAAGGAGAACTGTAATGAACATTTAAAATTTGGGGGATTGAGTTTAAGGTAGTGGTTAGAGCTAGTAAAGTAAATTTAATAATCATATAATAAATAATAACTATATATTATAATTACTGATTATATATAATCAATAATCAAATATATTTTTATATATAGCATATATATGTTATACTGGGTTGCCAAAATATGTATACACATTTTAAGAGATGTTCATCATAATCATAATGGATACTGATGGTAACCACTTTGAGTATCTCTTGTGATTGCAGAAGTCAGACATGACTTGTATTCACCTTATTGAGTATTATAACTTTAATATAGTTTTTCTATTCTTTAAATGTGTATGCATTTTTATGGAACCCTGTGTGTGTGTCTATATATACAATTTACACATAATTATATTAAAATTATATATTTACTATATAATTTATGTATATTTTATATAAAATTTACATAAATTTATACATATGACATAATTTAAGTTAATTTAAATTAACTCAGATGAGAAAAGTAGAATTCAAATAACAGAAAAGATAAAATTTTGAGAAGTGCTTAGGTATTGTTTAAGCAAGTAGACATGAATCCAGACTACTTTGATAGGAATTTAGGCTCTACCACTTAAAACCTATATGTAATGACAACATTATTTAACCTCTCTGCATCTCACTCTTATAATCAATAAATTGAGATAATGATAGTAGTATTCTCTTTGGAAATGTAGTAAATGTTCAATACATTTCAAACATTATCAATATCAGTATTATTACTATTGTACTTTTAAAAAGAAGATACATATGTATACAATAAATTTAAAGCAAGTTAAAAGAGGTCAGAGCAGGTAAAGAGGAGAAGTAGACAGTGAATGTAGATCATGTCTTCAAGAGGCTTTGAGGTAGAAAGAAGAATACAGGTGATGTCAATATGATAGCAGAGTAGGAAACCTTGGACCCTCTTTTTACTCCCAAAACATTAATTCAACAATTTCTAGACAAAGTTTATCTCTGAGAAGTCTGAAAGAATTGACGGACTCCTGTACTCTGGAAGAACACAAAAACAGATTTGGAAATCTTATAGAAAGATTTGTTAAATCTTGCTGAAAACCTTGTCCCCAACTCAGCATTATAAAATCAACTAGAACACCACTGGGAAAGAAGGGTTTGGTTTATGCATCCAGTGATTTAATTATTTTGAGGCGTCTCCACAGAAGACAGGCCCTGGTTTTGCCAGTCTTGGAATTCTGATGTGTATGGCACTATCTGGTTTTTTTGGAGAGAAAGGAGACAAAAGCTTGGGAAAATTGATCTTCTCTCCTGCTTAGAGCAGAGCAAGTGAATGAAAAATTCCTGCTCTCAGTTTCCATCTAGGGAGAGAAAGAGTTGATTTGTGAGTCCAGCCCACCAAATTCTCCAGGGATGTACAAAAAGCTAGCATCTGTCTCAGCTTTCTTGAAGTTCTGACAGGTCTGGTACAGTCTAGCTGTCTGGAAGAAAGCAAAGATGGCAGCTTAGGTTGACAGATTTCATAAACTCTCTGTCCCATCACAGAGTGAACAGACAGAAAACACAACTGCTTGTTTTTTCCTGGGGCAAAAAAAAAAAGTTGGTACACTATGCCAAAATATCTGATGATAGGTCTGATTAGTATAGGATATTCTCATGCATAATACCAGCCTGTGAAGTGTGGGAGAAGTACTTGTTTTGTATAATGTGCAGACACCAAACAGAGTGAGTCATGAAAAATGATGAAGCTGAAAAAGATGTTCCAAACAAAAATAAATCTCCACAAACCAAACTTACGAAACGTCATTAAATGATTTACCTGACAGAATTAAAAGCAACTCTCAAAAAGATGGCCACAAATGTCAAGAGAACAGCATGTCAACAATAAGAATTTCAACAAAATGATAGAGATTATGCCACATGTTCTCACTCATAAGTGGACCCTGAACAATTATGAGAATACTATAAGGAAGGGATTAGCAGCAGTGGGAAACTACTGAGTGGGGAGACACTTCATCAATAAAGGTACCTGATCAAAAACCAGGTGAAGTGGAAACCAAAATGAGGCCCAACCTTTATCTGTACAATGACCATTTGTATATCGAACCCTGAATTGCACCCCACATGTTTAAAATTGACATTAAAAAATCATAAAAATATAAAATAGAAATCATAGAGCTGAAGAACAAAAAATTGAACTTAAGAAAATCAATAGAGTTCAGCAACAGACAAGATCAAGCAGAAGAAAAAGAAATCAATGAACCTAAATATAGGTTACTAGAAATAATTCAATTACAAGAGCAAAAAGTATTTTTAACAAATGAAAACCACTGAAAACCACCAAAGAAAGCTTAAGGGATTTAAGTAACACCATCAAGTAAACCAATAAATGCCATATAGAAAATCTAGAAAGAGAGCTTCTTCAAATAAATAATGGCAACAAACTTCCCAAAAATGGGGAAGAAAATAGACATCCAGATTCAAGCATGTCAAAGGATATTAAACAAGTAAACCCAAAGACATCCATAGCAGGACACATTATAATAAACATGTCAAAAATGAAAAGAATTTAGAAAGTGACTTATTACCTACAAGGTAGCCTATATAAAACTATCAGTGAATTTTTAGCATAAGTTCTAAGGCCAGAAGAAAATGGAATGATCCATTCATTGTTGAAAGAAAAGATGAAAAACAACCTTTCAACCAAACCCATTATATCTTGCAAAATTCTCCTTCAAAACTGAAGGAGACATGAAGAATTTTTCAGAAAAGTAATAGCTAAGGGAGCTCATCAACACTAGACCTGCCTTTAAAAAATGCTAAAGGTATTTATTTAAGTAAAAGCAAAAAAGACTAAACAGCAATATAATAGCATATGAAATTATGAAACTCACTGATAAAGTATATATACATATACATAAATGTGTATATACACAGACAATATTGTGTTTCTGTAATGGTACTGAATAAATCTCTTTTGATTCTACCATAAAAGCTAAAAGATGAAAATACTACAACAGGAATATATTAAAAGTTACATGTTATAAATGGATGCAAACTGTGGTAACAATAGCATAAAATGTAGTAAAGAAGTTAAACTGTAATATATGTGTATGTGTATTAAACTTAAGTTGTTATCGGTTCAAAATACATTGTTACAACAGTAAAATATTTTATGTAAGCTCCAGGGAGCCTAAAAACATACCTATAAAAGTTACAGATCTGTACATAAAAAAAGAATCATAGCATATTCATAAAAAACACAAAGGAAGACAGCAAGAGAGAAAAAGAAAGAACTAAAAGGATAATATTAAAAAATAACTAACTAAATGAGAATCATAAATATTTTCTATTAATTGATTTAAATGTAAATGTTTAAGTTCCCCAATCAAAAAACATAAAGTGTAAAAATAAATACAAAAATATTTTAAAAAATAAACTGTATGTTGTCTACTAGAAACTCACTTTTGATTTAAGGATAAAGAGAAGCCAAAGTGAAAGAATGGAAGAGTATATTTAAAGAAAGTAGTAACCCAAAAGAGAGAAGTGGAAGTTATAATTATATCAGACAAAATAAACTTCAAGTCAAAAACTGTCACAAGGGGGGTGGAACTTAAGATGGCAACTGACAGTTTGAACTGTAAGAGTCTCTGTGGAGGAGGTAAGTATTCATAAAGACTCTCTAAGTGAGTGGGCTGGTACTGGCAGGAGCGTAAAAGTCCATCTGAGGGTATATTCAGGTGCATGCACCCAGGTCACTCCTCTGAGGGTGACTACAAGCCCCCATCACCCTGAGATTGGAGCACCACTGACAAGATCACGTGCAAGATCATCTGCTGCTCATGGGAATGCTCAGAAAAGTCTGCTGAATCCAGCTGATTCTCATCACCTGGCACCTGGCCCACACAATCACTTGTCAAAACAAATCAACTGGAGCCCTAGATCTGCTCAGTGGAGAGAGAGGATCAGGAAAGCCGGAGAGGAGTCCATGCCCAGTGAGGAGCTGCCCACCACAGCCATTTCCTTTGACCCAGGACTGGGCAGAGATTTGCATTCCCCTGCCCAGCTCTCCACAGCCTCCAACTTGTTGCCTAAGGTAATCTCATCAAACCAGGAGAAACAAAAGCCCCATCCCCCAGGCTGAATCAGACACAGACAACTCAGATTTATGTGGCAGACTGGAGAAACAAGTTGAATGAACCCAGATCTGACTCACCCCCTCCCAAAGTAGGTCTGTGGCAACTGACCCAAGCTATGAGTAAACCTATATGCTTGTGATGAGAATGGTGGGGGGGCAGGGTGGCTAGAAATCAGAGCTGAAGGGACTTGGACATACAGAAAAGGCATCAGAGCCAGTCTGATTCCTTGTTTTTAGTTTTTAGTTTTATTTTTTGACTGCTCATTTTGTTCACTTTTGTTTGCTTCTTGTTTAGTGTTTTTTTTTTTCCTCTTTCATTCTGGTTTTGATAATGTTTTCATACTTGCTTTGCTTTTGTTATTTTACTGATTTTTTTCATTCTTCTATTCTTTAGATGCCCTGTTTGTGTAGGGGAAGAGTACGTCAATAGACAGGATTTGTTGGACTGTGTTCTATGAGATTACCTGTATGCTCTAGGATTGTTTTGTTTTGTTTTTTTCTCTCTTCTGTCTTTGTGTCTCTTTTCATTTGTTAGCTAGTATATCTGTCTATTCCCCCCTTACTCTTCTCTTACTTCCACCTTCCTCTTGACCCACCCTTCCTTCTGCAATTATTTTCCTTTTTTCTCACCTCATTTTGTTTCAGGGAGCAAACTTAAATCCCCACAGCATGGAAAGATTGAAAGGCAGTGGGAAGTAGGTTCCAGGGGGTTCATACACCTGTCAGAGGATACTGGGATCTGCAGATACATTCTGATTCACAGCATTCCCCAGAACTAAATCTACAAACTGCAGAAAGTACAGCCCCACTCCAGCTTCACAAATGAACAAAGCCAGAGGATCCACATAGGGAAGAATAGGAGACTGAGCAAAAATAAGTAAAAGAAACCCTGTCATCCTTAAAAAAAAAAAAAAACAGAATTAAAGAAGAGGGAGAAAGAAGTGTGTGGGGGGGAATCTACACAAATGAAGAGAAACCAGAAAAAGAATATGAGTCTCACACAGAATGCTGAGAGGTCAGACACTGAGAATAAAGACTTCAGAATGCCAACAATGGAGAATCCCCAGAATGACTGATCTCAAACTGCAAACCCAGATGTCAATACATTAATAGAGAGAGTAAATAGAATCAAGGAGAGACAAGAGGAAGGAATGAAGGAGTTGATAACTGAGATAACAGCAACAGAGAATACAATGAGTGAAATAAACAACAAACTGATAAGCATGGAAAGCAGAATTAGCCAAGCAGAAGAACAAATCTCAAAGCTTGAGGACCAAAATATAGAACTAACTTGAACTGTCAAAAATATAGAAAAGAAGCTTTAAAAGACAGAGCAAAACCTTCAAGAGATGAGCAATTTCTTCAAGAGGCCAAACCTAAGAGTAATTGGATTTCCTGAGGCAAAAAGAGAGGAAGAGGCCACCCTGGAACAAACATTCCATGAAATTATTCAAGAAAACTTCCTTCATCTCAACAGTGATGCAACCATTCAAACACAAGAGATTCGGAGAAGCCCTGAAAGACAACAAATGAGAAGACCAACTCCTAGACACATAATAATTCACCTAAACAAAGTAGATATAAAAGAAAAATTCCCAAAGGTAGCAAGAAATAAAGGTCAGACTACCTACTGGGGAAGACCAATTAGAAAAGCAGCAGACTTATCTACAGAAACACTTCAGGCTAGGAGAGCTTGGAGTGCAATCTTCAAAGTTCTCAAAGATAATCAATTTCAACCACAAATAACCTACCTAACTAAACTAAACTTCATCAGTGAGGAAGAATTAAAATCTTTCCCATTCAATCCCTAATAATCTATGCTGCCTCTAGACCAGTTCTACAAGAAACACTTAAGATAGCATTAAACACAAAAGAAAGGGGGAAAAGAACAACAAAAATCTTCACAAGAGTGTAGGAAAAAGATTGAAAACAAACATGAATCAACCCAAAAAATCAAAAGAAACACAACAAATAGGAACAACAACATCTGTATAAGAACTTCATGACAGGGATTAATTATCACATTTCAATAATTTGCCTGAATGCAAATGGGCTAAATACGCTGCTGAAAAGACATAGAATGGCAAAATGGATAAAATATAATGAAGCAAAAATATATTGTCTCCAAGAGACTCATCTTACCAGAAAGGACACTCACAGGCTTGAGGTAAGAAGATGGGAAGCAAAATTTCAGGCAAATGGAACACAAAAGAAAGCTAGAGTTGCAATCTTAATCTCAGACAAAATGCCCTTTAAGGTATCAAAAACTTTAAAAGATACAGAAGACCACAATATGCTGATAAAAGTTTCAATCCATCAATGAGAAATATCCATCCTAAACAAATATGCATCCAACATAGGAGGACCAACTTTCATAAAGCAGTTTCTAGGCAAACTTAAAAAAGAGATGGACTCTAACATTATCATACCTGGAGACTTTAATACCCCAGTCACAACCCTGGACAGATTATCAAGACAAAAAATCAGTAAGGAGATCCAAAAGCTCAATAAGACTCTTGAACAAATGGACTTCATTGACACCTAAAGAACCCTCCACCCAACAACCACAGAATATACATTCTACTCATCACCACATGGAACGTACTCCAAAATCAACCACATCATTGGCCATAAATGAAACATAAACATTTCATAAGACTGAAATTTTGTGATACACCTTCTCAGAACACTTTGGAATTAAAATTAAATATCAATACCAGCAAAGTTCTCCCAAAACCCACAAAGATATGAACAATAAACTGTATGATGCTAAGCAAATCCTGTGTCAACAATAAAATCAAACAGACATTAAAAGAAACCTGGAAACAAATGAAAATGAAGAAACATCATACCAAACCTCTGGGATGCCATGAAAACAGTAGTAAGAGGGGAATTCATATCTTTACAAACACACATGAAGAAAATGGAAATATCACAAGTTAGCAGCCTAACAAGTCAGCTAAGTAACTTGGAAAAGCAAAATCCTAACTTCAGAAGAAGAATCCAGATCACCAAAAAAAAAAAAAAAAGTCCAAATCCAGGACATAGAAGACAAAAAGATAATACAAAAAAATCAACAAAATAAAAAGTTGGTTCTTTGAAAGACTAAACAAGATTGATGGTCCCCCAGCCAGAATGACTGAGAAAAGAGAGAAAAAGCCCTAATAAACGCGATCAGAAACACAAAAAAATGAAATCACAACTGACCCTGAAGAAATGCAAAAGATTATCAGAGACTACTCTGTAAAATTGTATGGAAACAAACTCGAAAACCTAAAGGAAATGGAGGAATTTCTGACATCACACAACCTCCCTAGGTTAAAACAAGAAGAAATTGAGACCCTAAATAGACCAATAACAAACAAGGAAATTGACTGTCGTAAGAAAACTATGTACCAAAAAGAAAGCCCTGGACTAGATGACTTTCCAGCAGAATTCTGCAAGACATTCAAGGAGGAACTGATACCAATCCTATTGAAAGTATTCTAGGTGATTGAGAAAGTTGGAACTCTCCCCAAATCATTTTATGAAGCTAACATGACTATGACATCCAAGTTAGGTAAAGACTCAATGAAGAAAGAGAACTACAGGTCAATATCTTTGATGAAAATAGATGCTAAAATTCTCAACAAGATCCTAGCAAACTGGATTCAGCAACACATCTCAAAAATCATCCATCACGACCAAGTAGACTCATCTCCATGATGCAAGACTGGTTCAACATCCATAAGAACATAAACGTAATTAAATACATCACAAACAAAAACAAAACCACATGATTATATCATTAGATGCAGAAAAAGCTTTTGATAAAATCCAGCACCCCTTCTTGACAAAAATCTTTGAACATCTCTGCATAGGTGGAACATACCTCAAAATATTAAGAGCCATCAATGAGAAATTCACAGCCAGCATTCTCCTAAACAGACAAAAATTGGTACCATTTCCCCTGAAAACTGGAACAAGACAAAGATGCCCACTCTCACCTCTCCTGTCCAACATAGTTTTAGAAGGCCTAGCTAGAGCAATCAGAGAAAAGAAGGTGATCAGGTGTATCCAAATAGGAAAAGAGGAAGTCAAGTTACCTCTCTTTGCAGATGATATGATTGTATACCTTGAAAACCCAAGAGAATTTGCAATAAACCTCCTTGCACTGATAAAAAAATTTTGACAAAGTCTCAGAGTATAAAATATATGTGTAAAAGACAATCACATTTCTATACACCAACAATAAACAAACAGAAACCCAAATAAAAAGCTTAATTCCATTCACAATAGCCACACACAAAAAAGAAATACCTTGGCATCTTCCAACCCAGAGACGTGAAAGACTTTTACAATGAAAACTACAAAGCACTGCTCAAAGAAAAAAAGATGAAGCAAACAAGTGGAAAAATATTCCATGCTCATGCATTGGAAGAATCAACATTGTTAAGATGTTCATTCTACCTAATGCAATCTACAGATTGAATGCAATACATATCAAATTATTAGCAATATTCTTCTCAGACATAGAAACAATGGTACAGGAAATCATATGGAATCATAAACGACCAAGAATAGTCAAAACAATCCTCAAAAAAAAAAAAAATAGCAGGCGGTATCAAACTCCCAGACTTTAAACTTTATTATAAAACTACAATAATCAAAACAGCCTGGTATTGGTACAAGAACAGACATATAGACTAATGGAATGGAATTGAAATTCCAGAAGCAAAACCTCAATTTCTCAACCAACTCATCCACAAAGCCTCCACCACCCACTACTGGAGAGAGGAGAACCTATTCAGTAAATGGTGCTGAAAAAACTGGTTGACCACATGCAGAAGATTGAAACGGTACCCCTACCTATTACCATACACAAAAATTAACTCTATGTGGATCACAGACCTAAATGTAAAACCTCAAAATATAAGAACCTTAGAAAATTCAGGAGACACTCTTATGGAAGTTGGAACTGGCAACCAATTCCTGATCAAAACATGAAGTGCCCAGGCCATAAAAGATGAGATAGGCAAGTGAGACCTTATTAAACTGACAAGCTTCTGCAAAGCCAAAGAAACCATCAAGAGAGAAAGGAGACAGCCCAGAGACTGGGAAAAAAAAATATTTGCCAACTCTATGCCTGACAAAGGCCTAACATCAAGGATCTACAAGGAACTCAAATGTGCTCAAAAGAAAAAAATAAACAGCCCCATTATAAAGCAGGCAAAAGGTAAGAGTAGACACTTCTCAAAAGAAGACATATGAACAGCCAACAGATACATGAAGAAATGTTCAGTCTCACTAGTCATCAAGGAGATGCAAATTAAAACTACACTGAGATACCACCTAACTCCAGTCGGTATGGCCATCATCAGTAACTTAAAAAATAACAGATGCTGTAGAGGATGTGGTAAAAAGAGAACACTTCTACACTGTTGATGGCAGTGTAAACTAGTGCAGCCTCCAAGGAAATCAGTGTGGCGATTCCTAAAAGTTCTAAAAATTGTCCTTCCATATGACTCTGCAATCCCCCTACTGGGAATATACCCAGAGGAACTCAAATTACTCTATAAAAAAGATACCTGCACAGTTATGTAGGTATGTCTATTGCAGCATTGTTCACAATAGCAGAAAATTGAACCAACCATGCTGCCCATCAAAAGAGGACTGGATTTTTTAAAAATGTGGTACATATACACCATAGAATATTATGCAGTCATAAAGAAGAACAAAATCATGAACTTCGCAGTAACCTAGATGGAATTAGAGTTTATAATACTGAGTGATCTCTCACAGAAACAAAGAGCTGAGTATCATATGTTCTCACTCATAAGTGGACCTTGAAAAAGTACCCTAATACTGTAAGAAAAGTATTGAAAGTAGAAGGAAACTGAGGGGCGGAGGGCAGGGAGCTAGGATTGACAGTAGTCGATATCTGCCTGGGGAAGGGGGGGCATACCTCATCAACAAGGGTACCTGCACAATGAATATTTGTATACCTAATGCTGAATTGTACCACACAATTTTAAAATAAAAATTAACAGAGAGAAAAAAAATTGTCACAAGAATTAGAGAAGATCATTATATAATGATAACATTGCCAATTCACTAGAAAGGCCTAGCAATTATACACATATATGGACCCAACATCAGAGCACATAAATCTATAAAGCAAACATTGACACAACTAAAATATTACATAGCCAGAAATACAATAATAGTAGAAGACTACAATAACCCATTTTCAATAATGGACAGAACATCCAGACAATAAACCAGCAAGGGAAACAGAGGACTTGAATAACATTATAGAGTAAATTTACCTAACAGACATGTACAGAAATTCCGTCTAAGAACTACAAAATACACATGCATGTATAATTAATCATGTTAGTTAACAAAAAATATATTAACCTACTCAAGAAGATTAAAATCATACCAGGTATCTTTTCTGACCAAAATGAAGTGAAACTGGACATCAATAGAAGAAGGAAAACCAGGAAATTCACAAATATGTAAAATATAAACAATACACTCTGGGACCTCCACTAGGTCAAAAAAATAAATGGAGAAAAAAATAGAAAACATTTTGAAACAAATAAACAAACAAACAAAAAACACAAAGCATACTAAAACTCTTAGCATTCAGTAAAGGCATCCAAATCAAAAATGGCAAAAGTAAAATGGTATCTGTTTTCAGACGACTTTTTTGTGTATATACAAGAAAACCAGAAGTTTCCAATAAAAAAAAAAAACCTGATACATCTAATGCAAAAATTCAGTAAAGTTGTAGGTTATAAAATCAACACATAAATTATTTCATTTTCACACACTAAAAAGTAAACTATCTGAAGCAAAAATCAGGAAAACCATCCCACTTACAACAGAACAAAATGCCTAAGAATAAACTAAGAGCGTTTGCTGAAAATTGCAAAACATTTATTAAAAGTATTAAACAATATACAAATGAGAAGACATCCTATATTCATGGGCTGAAAAATTTAATATTTAAAAATATTCATATTTCCCAAAGTGGTCCACAGGATCAATGCAACCTCTTTCAAAATCTTAATGCCATTTTTACTGAAATAGGGAAAACATTTCTATGATTCATGTGGAACACCAAAAGACCACAAATAGCCAAATCAATCTCGAGAAAGAATAAAACTGAAAGCATCACATGTAGAATACTGCTTTAGTCATCATAATGTAATCTGTATTTGTGTACTTTTTTAACTTTAAAATATTTAAATAAAATGTTTAATACCAAAAAAATAAAGTACACAAGGGTTGGTGAGAATTGGAGAAATTTGAACACTTATATACTGTTTTTTGCTGTACCCACTAAAGAAAACAGTACAGAGGTTCCACATAACATTAAAAATATAAGTATCATATGACCAGTCATTCCACTTCTGGTTATCTATCCAAAGTAATTGAAGTCAGGATCTTTAAGTGATATTAGCAGTCTTGTGTTTATTGTAACACTATTCCCAATAGCCAAGATGTAGGAACAATGTAAAAATTCATCATCAGATGAATAAAGAAAACATGCCACCTCAAAAACACACAATGAAATAATTCAGCCTTAAAAATAAATTTTGTGATATATGACAACAGGGATAAATATTGAGGACACTATACTAAGTAAAATTAGCAAGTAACAGAAAGACAAATAAACTACATGATTCCAATTTTATGAAATATCTAAATTAGTTAAATTTGGAGAATCAAAGAATGGAATATTAGTTTCCAGTGGCTGAGTAAAGGAGAAAATGGGAAGTTGCTAATTAATAATTATGGGCATAACATTTCTGTCAAGTAGAATAAATAATCTCTTGAAATCTGATTTTCACCACTGTCAACAATAGTGTATTTTACACTTAAACATTTGTTAAGAGAGTAGATCTCTCTCTACTCTCTTAACAAAGAGTGATAGACAAGTATTCTGACCAAATTAAAATAAAATAAAATGCTTAAGAGAAAACAGAGCTGTAGTTTGAAGGGAATCCATGGTCAGGCATTGTTTATTAATTTTGTATGATTTGCTTGTTTGGTTATTTTAGAAAATTCGGCCTCATTTTGTAAACCAAAGGAATGTGTTAACAGAAAACAAAATAAATATATCTAAATCCCTATGGTACTGATTGTTTGAGGGGATGAAAAATGGAGTGGGAGATTGAGCCTGGCACAAGCATTGGGCATTTTGATTCTTGACAGAAATGTTGAAGATAAATGGTGAAGGTTGAGATATTTTAAGGCCTAGGTGAGAATGGTGACATAATCTCACACTAGGAAAATTTTATCTTCCCGTTACAATAAAGATCATCTTTACTGAGAGTGAAGGTGTGGATGAAATTGAAAGACTGAAAACTGTGCTCAAACGTGAGATTTCATATTTTAAAATGTTAGAGGTGGGCAGCTGTGAGTGCATTGCGTTTATGATGTGGTGAAATGTATGGTGTTATGTAGAAGTAAATATATGCATGCAGAAGTATAGGGGGACTTTGTAGAGGGAGTGGTAGACATTGTTCCCGCAAAAGGAAATGATGAAACGGAATGCAGTAGGACAAAATTCTGCTTTCGCCAGGTATATTCCATAAAAGCAATTAGATAAAAGGGTTCCCTTATTGGTTGAGGGGACCTTGATGTACACACTAAGCAGCTTTAATATGGTGTGAAAGGAAATCAAAATTCATTCAATTTTTTTGAACAAAGGAATGTCATGATCACCATACTATATAGTGTAGGTGAAAGAATGAAGAGACTAGGCAGGAAGATAACTTAGGAGGCTGCTTTAGTAATCCTCCTTCAAATCAGAAATAGTAATAGAAATACATAGAAAGAGGCAGTCGGCAATGACATTGTAAAGGAAATAATCAGTCTGTTAAAACTTGCTATATTAAATAACAAGCCATACTATAATTACATATTAAACAATTTCCCATAACCATGCATGAAATGAAAAAACATTATAGTGATAAATTGTATAATGTATTTTCTCAATGTTAATATTTAATACTATGAGGCTGAATTGTAATTTATTAGAGGAAATGCTATGCTGTTTAAAAATTTAACTAATGAGAAAAAAATTGCCACTTCACAGATAAATTCTACTTGCATACCTTCATGAATTTAAGCTTTTCAATATTAATTAAAGGTGACAGTTAAAAATTCTAATGAAATAAAAGTCAACTTAAAACTTGAAAAGTATAGAAACATGTTATACTTTATCTCTACCCTCGCCCCTCTAATTCATGCTTTTACTATTGTCACAATTTCAGCAGCATCTATAGTCAGTATGGTTATTCATTCTATGTTTTTTTTATGGGAAATGCATATATTACTATTCATGACAAATAAATTAGTTAGAAGCTATAGTTTTGCCCATATTTTCACTTCAGAAGGAGTTATTTCCACTATTCTTTCAAAATGAACACATTTATATTATCTATTGTGTTATATAACTCTTTTTTTTTTAAACTTTGACAGTTCTAACATTATGATTCTAGAAGGGTCTTCAAGTAATTTTTTGGTCTACACCCTGCCTCAGCACAATTGGCATGGTAGTTAATTTATTCCTTCAGAATAAAAGTTTTCTTCTTTATAGGTTGAAAGTCTCATGCTGCATGATAAACACATAATTATTTTTTTCTTTGGTGGCATGATCAACAGTTACTTGCTAGTCATCATAAAATAACCCTCTATTACTTGTAGTCTATTTCTTGTGACATTTGACACAGAGCCACTGGATCAAATATTTTGGTAAAAAATATTTTTAACCAAAACAAAACAGCTTTAATCAGCTTTCAGAACAAGTAGACAGTTTGGAGAATGTACCTTGATATTTATTTAAAATATCA
Organism: Carlito syrichta; assembly: GCF_000164805.1. Lineage (NCBI taxonomy): Eukaryota > Metazoa > Chordata > Mammalia > Primates > Tarsiidae > Carlito > Carlito syrichta. Next base: position 74,942 of record NW_007251342.1, on the reverse strand, counting down.
GCAGTCACAAACAATGTGTCCCTAATAACAATAATAATAACCATTCTTTCCTCTTCTTGTTCATTTACAACAGAGATTAAACCACCTTACAGGTTGAAATAAGCAGCAAACTGTGAGGGTGTACACTTGCATACATCTTACCATATAACTAAATCAAACTTCTAAAGAAATTAATCTCATACCTATTAAATGTATACAAACTAGTTATAATATATAAGCAGGGCACATAATGACTGTGATTACATTTACTCACTCCCAGAAAGACTTAATAATTTGTTAAAGTTTTCTAAACTCTTCCATGTGAATAGCTTCTGAATGCTACAAAGATTACTTGTATGATTGTGGAGATATCAGTGTTGGTATTAATAGCTTTTATTGATATCAGAAAAAATTTAATTTTAAAATTTTCATTACTCTCATACCCACACACATTAAAAGGCAACGGGCCTATATCTAATTTACTGATGGTTGGAGTTTGCTATAATCCCCTGGTGTCTGTCTATTTCATCAGTCCTCTTCTCTTACAAGTTTCTTCTTCAAACAAGAGGTGTACCTGACTCTCTGCCAACTCCTTAGGCATTATGATACTTGAGGTCTTCATGTTGTAGAACTCTCATCCAAGATTACGAGATTTTACTCCTGGAGAACTGACAGTGCTACATACCTGCTGGAGGTGAGAATACCTGACTCAGGCCAGGCAAATTCCATTTTCAGGTTCCCTGTCTTTCCTATTCTCTAGATCACAAAATTTTTAGCAATAGAGTAGACAAGCTCATCGTATATTCTTCCAAATATATTAATTATAAAATAAATGTCAAGTCATTAGCCCTTTGGCACTTTACCTTTTGGAAACCACTACCCAAGACTCTTAGAAATTACAAACCTTTTCTCCGAAGGATCGCTGGAGCCCAGGAGGTCGAGGCTGCAGTCGCCGGGAGTGGCCACTGCACTCCAGTCTGGGTGACTCCAACTCAAAAAAAATAAAAAAATAAAAAAATAAAAATCTTTTCTCCCAAACTCTCTGTTAAAAAGTGGTCACTTTTTGTTCTCTTTGCTTTCCTCCTTTAACATCTCTTTCCTGAAGGTTAACTGGATGAAGACCCATAGATATAAGTAAGTTATATGGGGAAAAAAGGAAATAAATTATAGCTAGTGTGTCAAATCAATTTTATGACTCACTTCACAACCAACTTGCTTCTTTATTCTCCACTAAGGATAATGGTTTCCAATTCCCTGCTAAAATTGTGGATATTTTAACTTTTTTGGATTTCCTCACTCCCTAGTACAGTGATGAAATTTAGTAGATACTCATAAAATGTGTGTAGTTTTGTTCATTTAGGTGTAAGTCCAGGATTCTAATGTGATCTTTAATTGAAGTCCTAATTTCATTAATTTATTTAATATTGAAAAGATATTTATTGAAAACTTTTGATTACCAGGCACTGCTAGATTCTAAATGTAAAAACATAAAAATATGAATGTTGTACTTTTTTGAAAGGACAGAGCAAGAGCCAAAAGTCATTTTTCATTTAGTTCCTAAACCTTAATACAATGATGAGAAAGTAGAAACTATGTTTCTTAACTGGTGACCCTCTGTGGACTGTGTTGGAACCTGGTGGCAACTGAAAGCTCTGACTGAGGCTACACTTCAGCATGCTGGAAGGTCCAAAGGAAAGACATCAGACCGCTGTGGCCCAATAGGGTGAGGGACTAAGGTTAATTCTTTACTTCTTTCTAGCCAAGGTCTCTGAGTTTCCCCATGGACCAGGCTGGATCTCCAAGGACAACTGACAGTCTCTGCCTAGGGCTACTCCCTGGGGAGGCAAGAAGGTTCTCAAAGAAAAGTTCGAACTGCCAGTGCCCTTACGGGTGAGAGACAAAGTGCTTGGTTTCTTTGCTCTTTTCTTCTCTGGTTAGTGAAGGAACTCCACAAAGGACCTTGAGACTGCAACAGCTGCATAGCATGCCTTTCTGTGCCTCTGGTGAGTCATCCCTCATTTATCATATGCATCCTCTTGGTCACCCCTGGTTCGGATGACTTTCTGGGTCTCTCAGGCTTTTTCCAGATTTTCTGTCTTAGGAGATTCCTAGAAAGGGTCTGAGACCCAATTGCCAGAAGTCCTGGTACCAGGCCTTCCAAGACATGGTGGATCATAGTGTCTCACGAGCTCCAGTGGGCACAGGGACAGAAGGCACTCTCTCCGTGCTGACTCATATCCTTTGTGCTTATTCCTTTGAACCTGTTGGGGATGCCCGGCAGGAGATCTGGATGTATTAAGACCCAGAAACAAATCCATGAAACCAAGAGCCCATCCCAACTATCCTTGTATTACAATACTGCTTTGCAGCCCTGGCACTGGCTCTGGTCCACCTTGCCCCAGTTGATCCTTTCATCTGGTGGACAAGTGCAGGGAAATTCCACAGCATAAGCTGGGGGATGGCAAAACCTGACCAGAATGTGGCTCCTTAACTCCTAATGCACTCCTGCAGCTTAATTTATACTTCACAAGAAATGACAAGTACCTAGAACTCCCATATATTCAGACCTTTTATGAGTTAACTTGCCACCCAGATGTCTGTTCTTCTTGCCATATTTCTGTATTGGCTCCCCACACTCCATTGCCCATAGGCTCATCAGAGGATACTTACAGATTTTTTCACCTCCTTCATACATTCCTATTCTTTCTACAACTCCGATTCCTGCTCTCCCTCTAACAACTCAAATGCTGATCCAATTTAACTTCTCCTGTCTCTCTTCTGATCTGCTTTTGCTACTCCATTCTCCATCAGTTTCCCTTCCTTCTCTTTCTTCTTGCCTTCCACCTTTATCTGCGGAGGACGGGCTGGCATTTGCAGCCGTGGCACCTAACCCTGGCAATTCAGTCTTTCTCTTTTACCTTTGGAGAAGGGGCCGATGCAAAAGGCCACGGTACCTGACCCCAGCCTCCAGCTTTCTCACCCTCCCTTCTCCCCTGCTTGAAAGACCCCTGGCAGCAGCCCTACAAGCTAGAACAAGCCAACACCCCCACGTGTACTTGGGAAGCCCCTTCAGGTTTCCACGTGGCTTAACAGGTCTCTTCTGGAGTGGGGGGTGGCCGGGACAAAAGGATTTTTTTTTTTTGAGTTTGAGTCTCACTCTGTCTCCCAGACTGGAGTGCAGTGGCCACTCCCGGGCACTGCAGCCTCGATCTGCTGGGCTCCGGCGATCCTTCCGCCTGAACCTTTCAAATAGCTGGAATTACAGGCATGCACTACCACGCCCGGCTGATTTTTTGATTTATTGTAGACATGAGGTCTGGCTGCCCAGGTGGGTCTCTAACCTGCGGGCTCAGGCAATCCATTCACCTCAGCCTCCCAAAGGTGCGGGATTACAGGCTGAGCCACCAAGCCCGGCTGTTTGTTGTTTTCATATGATAAATCTCTCTCAAGTTAAATTTAAACTGGAACTATATCAACCATCCTTCCCAGACAAAAGTAAAGGAATCATGAAAATTAATCTTGTTAACTAACTAAAAAAAGGTCAACTGTAATTTTAATCTGTTTTTCCAACCAAACTTGCAAGTACTCTAGCAAATTTTGCTTCCAACCTTACCATGTGTTAACATTAGTACTAAATAACTGCACTGTTTGCTATATCAGGCTTGCCAAAGTTGTATTTTATAAACAAATAATTAAATCGCTTGTTGTGCCTAACTAGCACCCTCTTATGAGACAGGTAAATCTTTAAATGTTAAATACCCTGCATTGCATAATAAGGTTAAGTCACTTTTACCACTTTACTAATTCACAAGGGTTTTTTTTTTAACAACTTTGCTTGTTCATAGTTATAAATAAGTAGGCACAGATCATTTCACATCCATGTGGTCTGTTCACTCCAAAGGGTTTTACATCAAACTGTTACAAACAGAAATAATCAAAATGTCTTATGTGTAGCCTATTAAAAAGAACTTTTGAGTTTTTTTCTAGCTAAAACACTAGAAAAGCGACAGGGTGCCAACTTGGAGGGCTGCAGAACAAGAGGGTCAAAAATGTACTATTTGTATGAATTATTTTTCCAAGGTCCACTTGCAGGTGAGAACATGTGGTACTCAGTTCTTTGTATGAATTTTATCTAAGCAGATACTGGCTTTATTTTGATAAACTAGTCTCTCTTCATGATACTCTAAAATAAGCAAAAATTCAAATTAGCAACGTTTTGTTTGTTTATTTTACAAGTATGTGTAGCATGTTAAAAGAAGAGATAGTATGTATAACCTAGACATATTTGTCATTATTTTTCTAAATCTGAGAAGTATAAATATTCTAATTTGCTATGTAATAAATAAGTGTGTTTTAGAGATAGTAGCATTTTACTCATAATAACTATGTTCAATAAGAAAGCAACATTTCATGGTCTCAAGTTTGGCTACATGTTTTCTGGTGACATCCACTATCTTCTTCATATTTTGGTCTGTGTCTTGTAAATTGTGTTTTGCCTAATTCAAGATGTTTAAAATTAGACACAGGAATCAAAAGACACAATATAATTTTTATCTGGATTGTCAGTAAAGTGGAGTGCCTTGAGTTTTAATACATCAATAGCCAAGCATTAAAGTGTCAAAAAAGACCACAAGATTATTTCAGGTATAACCTTTCCTATTCTGAAAACTGATTTCTCAAATTTCCATATTATCATAGAAATGTTTTTTTAAAATTGAATCTATATTATATGTCTGTATGTTTAGACCTAGTATAAGTTCTGTGTGTGTGTATGTGTGTTTGTGTGTGTGTGTGTGTGTGTGTGTGTGTATGTGTGTTTGTGTGTGTGTGTGTGTGTGTGTGTGTGTGTGTACATATATACGTACTGTAAAACATGGACACTGACATCCACTGAGGTACATTTTTAGCAACACAGAACATAGATGATTGACAGAACAAAGCATATGGAAACGAAGTTGAATCTAACCCACATTTAGATCTAAGAGAAAAATGTTTGCCTGAAGGGAAAATATTAATTAGTTTGTCTACATGCAAGATGAAAGTCTGGAAGACATATCCATCAAAAGGCAGTAGAATAAACAGCAAAATGGAAATTATTTGTAAATTGACAGTAAACTTGGCAAACATTGAGGGAGTAAACAAGTTATTTGGCATGCAAAGCATTTCAAAATCACAGCCTCTGTCAGGAGGCATCTGTGCATAGATTTACTTATTTGACAGAAATTAACATTTTGCATAAATCTTTGTTGCATGCTAAAGATTTCTTCACTCTTCTTAATTATTTTAATTGCTGCTTCAGAATATTCCATATAAACATTCAAAAGATGATAAAATCCACAAAGTCCAATCCAATCTCAGCATTACAGAGTGGATGCACTCTGGAGTTGACTGAAATACCTACCAAGAGGTGAATTATTTAAGCAAATGTAAAAGGCATGTATTTATGGAATAAAATATAAGAGTCATGAAAATCCAGTAATGATTCTTATAATATTGGGAAAGGTAAAATTGCATTTTAAGAAACAGAAATTTACTCACCGACTTCTAAATATTTAAAGTTATTGTTAATCATCCAAGGGTCTAAATTCTGAAAAAAGTTTATGTAATTATTAACATACAGTGGAAAGAATATTATTACAGGGTTCAGGAATCATATTTTTGCTACTAATCAGCTGTCAGTGAATTCTCTGGTTCTCAGTCTTCTCATCAGTAAAGAGAAAAATATTGAACCAATATTTTCTAAAATCTTTTCTGAGCTCCAACTTAGAGGTTTTGAGTTATCTGAGTATATTTCTAATGATGTTTACTCTGTGAGAGAGACATTTGTCAGCAAAAGTCTTAGGTTCTTTCAAAATTATGGAATTTTTTAAAAATAAAAAACTTTTTCTCCTTTTACCTTTGAGTAAACTTATCCATAAAGATTAACTGACTTGAACCTAATTGTTATATTTAAAATAGCTTATTATTATATTCTAAGCTCTTTGATAAATGCTTTTATTATCTCACTCAATTCTTAAAACAGTGTATGAGGTAGAAGAAGACAGTTTGGTACCAAAGTTAAAACCAAGTCTCTTGTTTTAAAGATTAGTATTTTCACACCACAATATTCACAGGTTAAGTACTCAACTGCATATTTACGGTATACTTTAAGGGAGTCTGCTGACCTGGTATGCTACTGCTAGCTTTATTTCTACATGCTAACAATTCAGAATCTTATTCTAGGAGGTTCTTAATAAAAGTCACAAAACTGAGCTAACACAGTAATCCCTAAATGGTTGTCAATAACAAAGATTTCACTGAGGAGCAGCAAAATCAACCAGTTGAATTTCTTAAAGCTAGATATAGTGTATTGGAAGTATGTTTCATTATTTCAAATTATTCTTTCTACTATTGTGATGTTAAAGGGATAGTCTTCTACGAAATAATGGTCTGTGTGGAAGATTGTATGTTTCATTCAGTCTGATAGAGGGATTTGGGCATAATAGCTAAAAAGTGAGGCTCTAGTTTCAGGTTATCTTTGTTGCATGGCGCTTATTTCTAATCATGAAACCTTCTTCAAGTGATTAAATCTTCCTAAAACTTCTTTTCTCAAATCTTCTGTGTGGTTAATAATGGTGTAATTATTGTGGTTATTGTGATCATAGCCTGAGCTACTGTATGTGAGGTGCCTTGTACGTGCTAATGGCATAATAGATATTAGCTGTTACTTATATGACAGTTTTTGAGTGTGTGCATGTGTATCTTTGTTTTTTAACATCACTGTCTGTTCAATAAAAAGGTGGCAAACCTGTGCTGGCCCTGTGATGTTTTGCTGCTGCTTTATTTTACTGGTTTATGAAATATATAACCTGGTGATCAATGAAATAACTTTTGACTTCCATGAGATTAAGTTTCAGCATCTTGAAACTAAGTAGAATACAGGGAGCAGGCTAAATGAGTTTTGGAACATCATATAGCATAAGTCTAAGACATCTGGGCCAAGAAGTTTAATCCAAAGGGTGAGTTGTCCAGAGGAAGAGGAAAGGCATAAAAAAAGAATTGGAAATAGGAATTGATCAAAATAATCATGTGAGGAGACAGAAATCCAATTAAGCTATCTTCCTGCTTTTACTAAAATTCTTTTCAATCTATATTTGTCCATAGACTTTGTAACACTCTTTATATAGTACCCTTAGACCTAAAAAATATAATTACATCTTTGCAAATGAGAAAAACACATGCACATAGGTCAGTCTCTTTTATTTTCGATCCTGTATTGTCCTCAGGAGGAAGTTCGGGCTGAAATAAAACGTGTCTACAGTCGATGTACAAATAAATTAAAAATTACAGATAAATCCCACAAAATGTGCAGAGTACATAACCCTAGAACACTGTGTACTCTAAAACTCCATGAGTGAATTTAAATAATTATTCTTACTACTATTGAAGAACATATATGATGCTTACTGGGTCATAATGGTGAAAGACTGTCTAGAGACAGAGAAAAAGAAGTTAGCCAGAATCCATCGAGAGTTAATGGCAATATTATTGATAAAAAATATTTCTTATCTCACTTATGTCTATATTCAGTGTTATCTTCCTTTGTCAGGAATTCATTAGAATGAAATACATTTTAAGAAAAAATGAAATTGTGTTCATTTCAATTAAAAAAATCTTTACATTATCTCTTATTAAGATATAATTATCTGAAATGAGTCAATAAAATTTAGTTTTTGATAGGTATTACTAAAGCAAAATAGTTTAGAGCATAAAACATTATTTATAGAATTTTTGAAGTTAAAGAACTATGATTGGTTAAAAAAATATTGATTAAAAAATCAGAACATATGAACTGTGATTTTATTTGTTAACTAACTCAGTTTTAATAAGATTATAATTTGAAAATGGAGACCCAAGGCATATTTTATATATTCATTTCATTAAAATATTTTTAGTGATTTTATTTTTTTAGTCACTTACAATGAATGCCCCACTTCTGTCACTGATCCTCCATTTTAAGTATGCCAGAGTCATTAAAATAATAATTTTATTAATTTTTAATTTTGTTATAATTTTTTATTTTATTTTATAGATGTGGGACACAATTCAGGATTAGCTATACAAGTGTTCATCATACAGGTAAAGTTTGGGCCTCCCTTTGGCCCTCATTTTGCCTGGTTTGAGATCAGGTACCCTTTTTGATATTGGATCCCCCATCACCACCCCAGCAGTATCCTGCTACTGCCAATCCCTTTCAAATAGTATTATGGTAAATGTTCAGTGTCTGTGGATGAGTGAGAACATGTAGTACTCTGTTCTTTGTTTCTGTGATAGATCACTGACTATGATAAAATCTAAATCCATCCAAGTTGCTTGGAAGTCCACATGTTTGTCCTTCTTTATGGCTGCATAAAAATCTGTTGTGTATATGTACCTTATTTTTTTATCCAGTCCCGTTTCCATGGGCAGCATAGTTGGTTCCATGTTTTTGCTATTGTGAATAGTGTTGCAATGAACATGTGTGTGCAGATATCTTTCTAGTAGAATTATTTGAGTTCCTCTGAGTATATTCCCAGTAGGGGGATTACTAGTTCATATGGAAGGTCAATACCTAGTTCTTTTTCAAACAGGTAGGCCTAGTTTGCATTCCCACTAGCAGTGTAGAAGTGCTCCTTTTTCTCTGCATCCTCACCAGCACCTACTGTTGATTGTTTTGTTAATGATGGCTAGTCTTACTGGGGTAGGTGGTATCTCAGGGTGGTTTTGATTTGCATTTCTCTGATGATTAATGAGGCTGTGCATTTTTTCAAGTGTCTGTTGGTTGCCTGTATATATTCTTTTGAGAAGTTTCTATTCTTGTCTTTTGCCCACTTTTTAATGGGTTTTTGGTTTTTGTTTTTGTTTTTTTTTCCTTTGGTACGTTAGAGTTCCTTGTAAATCCAGAATGTTAGGCCCTTGTCAGATATAAAGTTGGCAAATATTCTTTTCCCCATTCTGTGGGCTGTCTCTCTGCTCTCTTGATGGTTTCATTTGCTTTGCAGAAGCTTTCAAGTTAGATGAGGTTGCACTAGTCTATCTTATCTTTTATGGCATGGGTATTTGGGGTTTTGATCGGGAATTGATTGCAAGTTCCAATTTCCATAGGGTGTATCCTACATTTTCTAAGGTTCTTACAGTTTGAGGTTTTACATTTAGGTCTTTCATCCATTTAGAGTTGATTTTTGCATATGTTTCAATCTTCTGCATGTGGTCAGCCAGTTTTCCCAGCACCATTTACTGAATAGGTTCTCCTCCCCGCAGTGGTTGTTGGTAGAGGCTTTGTTGAAGATGGGTTGGTTGAGAAATTGAGATTTTCCTTCCAGACTCTCTATCCTGTTCTATTGGTCCATATGCCTATTCTTGTACCAATACCTGATTGTTTAGATTATTGTAGCCTTAGAGTAGGGTTCGAAACCTGGAAGTGTGATAACTCCCTCTTTTTTTGTTTTGCTGAAGATTGTTTTGGCTATTCATGGCCATTTATGTTTCCATACGAATTTTTGTATTGTTATTTGCAGGTCTGAGAAGAATGATTTTGGTAATTAAATGGGTATTGCGTTGAATCTGTAGATTGCCTTTGGTAGGATGGACATCTTAGCAATGTTGATTCTTCCTATCCATGAGCGTGGAACATTTTTCCGTTTGTGTTTTCTTGAATTTATTTGAGCAGTGTTTTATAGTTCTCATTGTGAAGTTCTTTCATTCTCTGGTTAGAAAGATGCATAGATATTTCACTCTTTGTGGCTATTGTGAATGGGATTGTGGTTTTTATTTGGTTCTCTGCCTGCTTGTTGTTTGTGTATAAGAATGAAACTGTCTTTTGCACATTTATTTTGAACACTGAGACTTTGCCAAAGTTTTATTAGTGAAAGCAGATTCTGACAGATTCTCTTGGGTTTAAAAGATATAGGATCATATTGTCAGCAAAGAAGGATAACTTATCTTCCTCTTTTCCTATTTGAATACCCTTTCTCTTTTCTTATTGTTTAGTTATAACTTCCAAGATAATGTTGAACAAGAGGAGTGAGAGTGGGCAGCCCTGTCTTGTTCCAGTTTTCACGGTAAATATCCCAGTTTCTGTCCATTTACAAATATGCTGGCTGTGGGTTTGTTGTAGATGGTGCTTACTATTTTGAGGTGTGCTCCTTCTATGTCTAGTTTTTGAGGGTTATTATCAAGGAATTGTGCGAGATTTTGCCAAAAGGTTTTTTTGCATCAAATGACATAAACATGAGTTTCTTGTTTTTACCTCTGTTGGTGTATTTAATTACATTAATGGTCTTGTGGATGTTGAATCAGTCCTGAATCCTGAGAATGAAGTCTATTTGGTCATGGTGGCTGGTTTTTTAGATGTGTTGTTGGATCTGATTTGCTAGAATCTTGTTGAGAATTTTTGCATCTAAGTTCATTAGGGATATTGGCCTGTAGTTCTCTTGTTTTTTGTGAGATATTTACCCAGTGTGGGTATCAGTGTGATGTTAGCTTTGTAAAATAATTTGAGGAGAACTCTATCTTTCTCTATTGCCTGGAATACTTTCAATAGGATTGGTATCGACTCCTCCTTGTACGTTTTGCAGAATTTTGCAGAAAAGCTGTCTGGTCCAGGGTTTTTTGTTTTGTTTTGTTTTGGTTTTGTTTGTTTGTTTTGTTTTGTTGGTAGTAATTTTCTTATTACAAACTCAAATTCCCGGGTTATTATTGGTCTATTTAGTGTCTCAATGTCTTCTTGTATCTGCCTTGTTGGATTATGTGATGTCAGAAAGTCCTGCATTTTATGTAGTTTATCAATTTTGTTTCCATAAAGGTGTGCATAGTAATCTCTGAAAATCTTTTATATTTTTTCATGCTCAGCAGTGATTTGACCTTTTGCATGTCTGATTGTGCTTATTTGGGCTTTTTCTCTCCTTTAACTTGATCATTCTGGTTAGGGGTCCATCAATCTTGTTTATTCTTTCAAAGAAACAGCCTTTTGTTTGCTGATTTTTTTCTATGATGTTTTTGTCTTTTATGTCCCATATTTGGGCTTTTAATTGGTAATCTGGATTCTTCTGTTTAAGTTAGGGTTTTGGTGGTCTTGTATTTCCAGTTTTTTCGGTTGTTATCATGGGATCTTTCAATTTTCTTGATGTGTTTTTGTAGAGATATAAATTCCCCTTCTTAGTCTATAATACAGTGTGATCTATCACAGAAACAAAGAACTGAGGTCCCCATGTCTTCACTCATAAGCAGACCTTGAACAATTATCATAATACTATAAGAAAGGTATTGGTAGTAGTGGGAAACTGCTGGGGGAGCCACACCTCATCAAGAAGAGTACCTGCATAATGAATGTTTGTTTACCTAACCCTGAATTGCACCCCACATCTTTAAAATAAATAAATAAATAAATAAATAAATAAATAAATAAATAAATAAATAAAAATAAATACCCTTCCTAGAACTACTTTCCGGCATCCAAGAGGTTATGATAGTATGTTGCTTCATTTTCATTTATTTTTAGTAATCTTTTTATTTCTGCTTTGATTTATGTTTTGACCCAGTAGTTGCTCATCATCATGCTGTTTAGTGTCATGTCTTTGTAGATTTTGGGGGAAGTTTGCTGGTGTTGATATTTATTTGTTTTCCACTGTGGTCAGAGAAGGTGCATGGCAGTATTTTGATCTTATAAAATTTGTTTATGTTTGATTTATAGTCGAGGATGTCATCGAACTTGAAGTACATTCCATGTGGTGATGAGTAGAATGTATATTCTTGGTTGTTGGGTGGAGTCTTCTGTAGGTATCTATTAAGTCCATTTGGTCAAGCATCAAGTTGAGGTTCTGGATCTTTTTGTTGATGTTTTTACTTGATGATCTATCTAGGGTTGTTAGTGGATTATTTAATTCCCAAACTATAATAGTGTTAGAGTCAATATCTTTTTTTAGTTTACTTAACAACTGCTTTATAAATGCTGGGGCTCCTGTGAGGGAAGCATATATGTTTATGATGGATATGTTCTGTTGATGGACTGAACCTTTTGTCATTATGTAGTGTCCTTCTGTGTTTTTTAAAGTTTTGATAGCTTTAAGGTTGTTTTATCTGATATTAAGATTGCAACTTCTGCCTTCTTTTGTGATCCATTCTTCTGAAAACTCATTTTCTATCCTCTATCTTTGAGTCTGTTTTGTGCTTCTTGTGGTGAGATGAGTTTTCTGAATGCAACAAATTATTGGGTCAGGGTTTTTATTCAATTTTTCATTCTGTGTCTTTTCATTTGGTGCATTCCCTTTTATACTGATTATTGAAATGTGATTGTTTATCCCCATCATGAGGTTCTTTTAAAGTTTTTCTTTGTTCATTTTCTTTTAGCTTCTGAGTTGATGTATGAGTGTGTGTTTTAAATATGCAGTCAAGATATATTCTCCACTGATTCTGTGTTCTGCTGTTTGCTTGGGAAGTGTGAGATTATTTTTTTCTCTCTTTCTTTTAAACTTAATACCTTTTTTACTGTCTTCTGTGTAGCTGGTCTGGAAGTTGTATAATCTTAGTGATGGGATGTCTGGGAAGGATTTTAATTCTCCATCACTGTTGAAGCTGAGCGTGGCTGGGTAGGAAACTCTTGGTTGAAATTGAACTCCAGTCCCTTTTAACCTGGAGTGTTTCTGCCAATTGGTCTGCTGCTATTCTGATTGGCCTTCCACACTAGGTACTCTGACCTTTCTCTCTTGCTGCCTTTAGAATTTTTTCTTTTGTGCCTACTTTGTGCAGGCGAATTATTATGTGTCTAGAGGTTGGTCTTCTCATTTGCTGTCTTGTGGTGGTTCTCTGTATTGCTTGTGCCTGCCTGTGTGGTCACATCTCTTGTGAGATGGGGAAAATTTTCTTGGTTACTTTCCAGGAATACTTGCTCCGAAGTGTTCTCTATTTCCCTTTCTTCTTCTGGGATACCAATCAGGAATAAAATCAGTCTCTTGATATAATCATACATCTTTTGGAGACTTTGTTCTTTCTTTCTGGGTTTTCATTCTATGTTTTTTACAGACTGGGTTAATTCCTTGTTTTAGTTTTCAGGTTCTGAGACTCTTTCTTCTGCTTGATTAATTCTGCTTTCATGCCTGTCATTTTGTTATTTATATCTTGGATGAATTTTTTTATGGCCAAAATCTGTTACAAGTTCTTTCAATGTCTTTTTTGAGTCTTATTCACTCTTTTCATCCATTCCCTAATGCCTACTATATTCTGGGGCCAGTCATGTGTGACTTCCATTGTTTGGGCTCTAAGATCTGATTTTTCAGGAGTTTTCTTTTTGTAACTCTTGGAATTACCTGTGTTCATCCATTGATTTTTCCTAATTTGTGACAGATCTCTCTTTTCTCTTTAGTTCCATTATTCAGTGCCAGTGGGATAAGCTTTCACTTCTGATGTTTGCTCAGCCTCTATTCTTCCCTGATAAGGGCTCTGAATTTGTTTTCTTTTGAAACAGGGCTGTGGGTGGGAAGCTTTATTGTCTCTTGTAATGTTGAGAGTCAAAGAGTTATGAATAGGGAGCTAGGATTCAGAAACTACTTCCAAATCACAATGTTCACTGACTGTGGTACGGGTTCCCTGAGACCTACTCCCAACTACTACTCTATATGATGATGCAATGGGCACATGCGTGATTCTGCTGACTCCAAGATATAGTAACAGCATTGAGGAGAACAGAGAAAAGTAGAATGAAATAAGATTGACACAAATTTTAAAAATTAAAAAACACAGATCACCAAGAGCAGAAATCAAACACACACACAAACACAGACACATACACACACACACATACATACACTCCAAAACAAACTGAAAACAACAAAGCAAAACAACACAAAAAAACAACAAAAAACAGGCAACCCAAATGCACACACACACATGCACCCCCAACCCAAAATGAAAGAAGGTCAAAGAGAAAAAAAGAAAAAAAAAAAAGGAATCCAAATCAAACGCTCACACATGTATTCAAACACACATTAAACTAAAAAAGAGAAAAACATAAAAACCAAAACAAACAAACAAAAAACTGAAAGATGAACACTCAATCCTTCATACAAACACATAAATAGAAATCAAAAAATGAAAGAAGAAAGAAAGAAAGATAAAAAAAAGACAGTGAGGGATGCAGCTCAAACCCTCATATACACATTAATGCACAGAGGAAAAACATTAAAAATTTAAAATTAAAAACTTGCCCTCTTTTGGTAAGTTCTGTTGTTGTTCCTCTCAGCTGCTTCTCGACTATCTCCTGCAGAGCTTCAGCTTCATTCACATTCTCCCTTGTGTCCAGCCCAGGAAAGGAGGAGGGGACAGTGGGGGTGGGTTGAACTTCAGTCTTCCCCTGCCATTCTAGTATGGCCAGGGGAATCATCTTCAGTGGGGAGGTGCAAGATTGTGTCTTTCCCAGGTACTGGTGGGGGAGAGGGCGCCTCAGCCATGCTTACCCTGGAGTAGAGTACTCCTACTATAGCTGATGTTCAGACTTCTCCTGGGTTCATCCCTCTCAGTAATGCCCCAGTTTTGTGCATCTGACACCCAGAGGATTGCTGAGGAGAAGGGAGCTGGGTCAGTCCCAGACTCAACACTGATCTCTTTGGAGGTCTTCCTCTTCCTTTTCTTGTTACACCCTTTGTTCCATAGTTAGACCAGGATAGGGGGGTGGAGTACCAGAGACTCAGCACTTGCTCTGTCCCTGCAGAGTTTGTGTTTTCAGGTTATTCCCGCTGGGTCACAATTAACCCCTGAGTAGTTAATCTGATGGTCAAGGAGATCAGATCGGGTCTATCACTCCATCATGAACAAATCAGGGCACTTTCTTGTCCAGTTTTCAAGATGGTGGCAAGGTGCCTCTTTTGTCTTATCCAGTGAGGCTCTACCTCTGGTCTCCCTTGTTATGCTCCCTCCACACCCTTTTTGCCAATGTCAGGCCAAGTGCTACAGTAGTGAGACTGAGTTTGGAGAGCAGGCAGTCTCTCCTGGCAGCTTCTTCCCAAGAAGGGCTTTGTTGATTTTTTTAAATGGTGCTCAGCTTCTATGCCTTAGGAAGTTCTATGGACAAGCAGAGCAGCTGTGGCTCCAGCCTCTTCAACAGGAAAGCCCTGGCCACTTGCCCCTGAATCCCTACTCAGTTAGCCACTCACATACCCTCTTATTCATTAACATGTGTGCAAAATTTTCCATACACTCACTCACTCACACTGGGACTCATTTAGTCCAACTGCCACCAGTTTCCCAAAAATCCTAAAGTGATAATTTTTAATAGAGCTCAATTTGAGAGATTCTAAACACTGTATTAAATACCACATGATTATAGATTAAACCCATAGAAAATCATAACTTGGGCAAAGCTGAAAGAATTTTTTTAAATTAAAAAGTAAACAAAAACAATTAAGATACATTATATTAATTGATTTTTGCCCAGAATTTAAACTTCAAAGTGTTACAACCAGTGGATTATTTATAAGAATTTTTATAAGAAATATAGGCAAAATGATTAATTATTCACAGTAACTTATGATAATTATTTATGTCATGATGAAGAATAAGAGTCTAGTGAGCTTGAGAAATTGGTTCCATCTCTGAACCTATGGTGCCTTCCAGTTGTAGAAATCTATGAGATCTTACTTGAAATGAGTAGTGTATATCAAAATTATTAAGATTTAATTTTTTAAAAAACTTACTGCAAACTGTACAAAAAAAAAACCCCAAAGCTTTTTATATGAAGTATTTGAACAAAAATCATTATTCATTAACAGGATATACGGAGCTCACATGTATGAAAAAAATTAGTTTAAATGACAGGATTATTCACTTTTCTTATTTGGTTTTGTACCAATCATCTAGCTTGACTGCCTATGTTGATCAGATTAAGTGGAATTCAATTCACTTTGTAACTATGGAGATACAGATGCAAATTAATAATATAGTAAGGTAAAGCAATTGGAGAGCAAAGACCTTCTTGTTAATGGAATATTTGTTTTAATTAAAATACTTAATCATAATTTTAAAAGCCAATACTTATTTTTGGTGGGAAAATAAAGACATTTTATGTTGGGAGTTGATGTTGCATAAGGAGCACAGTTAAAAGTTGTGCCATCCAGCAATTTACTAACCAGAAGACATGAGAAACTAATATTTCTTATAGCTTTCAACACAAATCTTTGGTCAACTAACCCAGGTTAATGCCAGAGCTAAGAAAAAATAATGTCAAAAGAGTATAATAGTGTATGTAAATAGTTTTTTAAGGTAGTATTAATGTTCACATAAAAAAACTCAACTCCCATTTGTCATTTTTACATAGTGACCAATTATCCCTTTTCTATAAAATTCTATTTATACTGAAGAGACTTTCACTCATTACCTGCAGAACTTTAATGTCTGTACTGCACATACTGATTCTTTTTGTGATGCTTCACAAAATACCCAAGACTTGGTTTTTTGTAAAGAACAGAAACATATCTTTTATCATTCTAGAAACTGGTACATCTAAGAACAAGATGTCGACAGGTTCAGTTGTCTTCGTTCCCAAGAAGATGCTTTGTTGCTACATCTTCCAAAGGAGAGGCACACTGTGTCCTCACATGGTGAAAGGCAGACAGAAAGTTAGGTAAAGGCCACATAAAATATCTTTAATAAGGCCTTAATCCTATACACGAAAAATGGTCCTTCATAACCTAATTAACTCTTAAGAACCCTACGTTTTAATACTGTCTCATTGGCCACATTAAGTTTCAAAACCTGAATTTTAGAGGAGGTACATTCAAACCACTTCTAGCCTTTCAAAATTTATGTTCTTCTCATATGAAAAATATATTCATTCCACCTTAAGAGACCACAAACTCTCAACTCATCCTAGCATCAACTCAAAAGTCTAAAGTCCAAAATTTCACCTAAATCAGACATGAATGAAACTAATGGGATGATTCATCCTGGGACAAATTTCCCTCTGCCTGAGAATCTGTAGAATCAAACAAGATATGTGCTTCCAAAATGCAGTGGTGAAATAGACACAGAGCAGGCATTTATATTCCAAAAAAGAAAAGCAGGCAAGAGGAAAATAATAACAAGTCCCAAGTAATTCCAAAATCCACAAGACAAACAATATTAAATCTTGAGGCTTCAGAATAATCTTTTTTGGCTCCACGTCTGCCTTCTAGACACATTCAAGGCAAGGGCTGCGCTCCAAAGCTCCCAATTAGGTCCCATCTCCACGGTTTTGCTGGGCACAGCCCAAGTTTGAGCAAAAACTAATGGAGTCAGGTGCCTGTGGCTCTCCCAGACTGGAATTGCATGCTGGTAGCTCTACAGTTCTGGTGTCTTTGAGGCAGCCCTGGCACCATAGCTTTGCTAAGAATTGCCATGGTGGAAGCTACCACCAAGGCTCACTACTTGCACCTTCTTAATTGGCAGCATAAGCCACACACTCCTGGGTTAGCCAAGGAGTGCTGCACTAGAATGCAGGGAGTATATACTTGAAGAGGCACTGGACAGCACACCTTGAGGTTGCACTGGTGTTCTGCATCCCTCCCTGAAAACTGTTCTGTCCTCAAGGTTCTGACAATCTTGGCCTGTGGTGGACTTAGCAATCTCAAAGATTTCTGAAATGCCTTCAGTGGTCATTCTCTTATCATCTTGATGAATAGCACCTGGCTTTATTAAATACTTTGTAACCTCCATATCAAATGGTGACTTGGCCACACAGTTGATTTTCCCTTCTAAATAAACTTTTGTATTCTTTATATAACCAGACTGAGATTTTTCTAAATCTTTACATTTTATTTCTTCTTTACTTATAAATTTCACCTTTTAATTGTTTCTCTCATCTCACATTTTACTATAAGTAATTAAGATAATCTATGCAACACCCTGAACACACTGCTACTTAAAGATTTCTTCCACCAAATATAACAGATTATTGCTCTTAAGTTCTGCCTTCCACAAAGTTTTACAAAATAGAAGCAATTCAGCCAAATCATTTGCCACTAATAAAATGACTTTTATTCTAGTTCTAATTGTGTGTTCTTCATTTCTGTCTGAGATCTCATCAGAATACTCTTCATGGACCTCACTACATCAGTAATCTCTAAGAAGAATGAGGCAATTTCTATGTCTCTTTTCTCCTGAGGTTTCACCAGAATCATCCTTAATGCTTCATTCATAGCAATAGTCTTTTTCCAGTATGCACTTCAAAACTACTCCAGCCTCTACCCATTTATCAGTTCCAAAGCTGCTTCCACATTTTTCAATATTTGTTATACCAACACTTTACGCTTCTGGTACCAATTTCTGTCTTGGTTAGTTTACTCAGTCATAACAACATTTCAAAGACTGAATAAATTATAAACAATAAAATTTGCATTCTCATATTTATAGAGACAAGGAAGTCTAAAATAAAGGCAGGTTAAATTGTCAAATGTACTTCCAAAATAGTAACTTGTTGCTGCATCCTTCAGAGAGAATAAATGCTGTGTCTTCACGTGACAGAAGACAAATGGACATGATAGCTGAACACTATGTAAAGTGTCTTTTATAAGATCCTTAATCCCATTTATGAGGGAGGAGCGTTCATGCCCAAATTGCCTCTTAAAAGTCCCACCTCTAAATACCATCACTTTGTTTATTACATTTCCACACCTAAATTTTAGGGGACATATTCACACCATAGCAAATATGAAAAGATTTATTTTCAGAAACGTATTTGATATAGTTTATATGACTACCCTTCAAAATCTCACATTGAAATGTAATCCCTCATGTTGGAGGTGGGGCCTACTGAGAGGTGACTAGATCAATAAGGTGAATCCCTCCTGAATGGATTGGTGCTGTTATTGTGGTAATGAGTTCTAGTTTTATTTGCTAACAGAGAGTTGGTTGTTTAAAAGATTCTGGAACATCCTTCTTTCTCTCTTGTTTCCACTGTTGCTATGTGACATGTCTACTCCCTCTCTATCTTCCACTATGATTGCATGCTTCCTGAGGCCTCACCAAAATTCAGCAGAAGCTGGCATCATGCAGAACCATAAACTAAAATAATTTCTTTTTTTTTTCAAATTACTCAACATACAGTTTTTTGCTTCGTTTTTGTTTTGCTTTGTTTTTTGAAATGTCGTCTTGGTACTTTGCCCAGACAGGTACTGAATTCCTGGCTTCAAGTTATCTTCCTGCTTTGGTCTCCCAAAGTGCTGGGATTATAACTGTGAGCCACTGCATCCAGTCAGGTAATTCTTTATAGCAATGTAAAACAAGCTAACACATTATTTATGAAGTCATTTTTCCATGGAAACTATATGAATATTTGGACAATCTTAGGTAGAATACTTTACATAAAAGACAGTAAAATAGCTACATATCTATCTTCATTATTTTGGCCTCTACACCATGACTTGTCTTACTCTGTTTTCTAATCCTGATAGACTTCCTTATAGTAGCATCTTATGTATGGGGTTAAGTTCTGAAGACATTCATTAAGTTAAAAGTTACATTTAGTCAAAATTACTTTTAAAGTTATTTTACATTGCCCATAAAAACACTGCAGTAAATGTGATTTTAGTATTCAATTCTGAAAAGTAACATGTATGGAAAAATAGTTTGTAAAATATAGGAATTATGGTATATAAGGGAATATCTATATAAAATATACTAGGCAGGATTTTATTTAAATAAGTGTGAGTCTAGAAAGTTTATTTTATGTAAATTAAATATAAGCATAATGGAATTCCAAATGCAGTCTTCTTTTTGAGTTTTTGGCTTCTGGTCACACACCAAGAGCTGAAAATCTAGCTCTTACTCTGTAGCGCTAAGGAATAATAGAAGGCAGAAAAAGGAAGAGAGAGAAATTTTTAGGTAATGTTAACTAACATTTATTTATTTTTGTTGCTGCAAAAGACATGGTTTTATTATTTTTTATGGCTGTGTAGTATTCCATGGTGTATATATGTGCTAATATATATATTTTTTAAATAATTATTAACTGAATTTCCCTCTTGTACCATTTCCTTATTCATCTAACATGATATAGATAAAGAGATTTGCTGGTATTTGTGACCAATAATTTTTAAAGTATAGTCTATACAAATAAAATTTATGTTGAGAATATATTTTTAAAATACTACTCCATATTTAGACAGATATTCATAAATTTTCAGATGTGAAGAAGGAAGTCTTAATGCATTCACCAGTTTCATCTATATAAGGTGTTTCTCACTACTCCAACTCCAACTAGGGTTTATATTTTTATGAATGTAGGGGGAAAGGTAGTTACTTATTGTTTCCCCCCACATTGCCTAGATTAGTGCTTAACACTCAGCAGGTACTCAGTAAAGATTTGATTGTCTTTCTGCTTGTCTGTCACTGACACAAAGCACATTAGAAATGCATTTCTACATTGAATGACCAATCAATCAACATCTGTCCTATGTGAGCACACAGCAGGACAAGGTCACAGCAAGCTGTCGGTGAACGTATGGGAGCAGTGAAGCCAACTGTGAATGCCTAGGCAAGCCTAGGCAATATGCCAAAAGCTAGTGTGTGAAGGAAAAGTAGAGTCAGTGAATTCAGAAGCAGTTCAGGTTCAAATGCCGAATCAACACAGCAGGAGAAATCAAATATGAGTAGAAGTAAACACAAGAATCAGAGATTGACAGGGTATACCCAATACAAGAATGAGAGTAAAGTTCAGCAAGGCATGACAAATCACAAGACAAGAACTTAGTGCTGTGGCTCCCTTCAAAAATCTGAGGAGTTATGCTATAAAACTCCACTTCTCCAAACAAGTCATTGAAAATCCCTTGAGAAGTTAAGCAATAACTTCTGGAATACATAAGAATCTCTCCTTTCCTTGAGAGCAAGGATTTTGCTCTGGTTTATTGATGATTCCTAAAACATAGTACAATGTCTGGAGCATAGTAGGTACTTAATAAAATTAATGAATGCAGGATATCTGCAGTGGTCCTCTGAGGGCTCATGTCTCAATAAAATGCATGCAGTTTCTTTCTTGCATTTGTTCAATCAACCAAATAAGAAAAAAAATGAATTTCAAATATGCAGTTGACTTTAAGGAGCATATATATATAGTAATTATTACCCTCAATGAACTTTCATTCTTATGGGAATTGCAACACTTCCACATAAAGCTATAATGTGAAAGTAGTATGTCTCAAGTGAAATATACACAAAATTAAATGAAAATTCAAAGAAGTGTTTAACTTTAACAGCAGATTAAGAGAGGGCTATGTGGAGGGTTATTTCAGCTGAATATTGAAGAACAGGGAGACTTGATGTCAATGAAGACAGGAAACAATCTAGGTAAAAAGAAGGATAACCAACAAAGTACAGAAATGAAAAATCCTGGGTTTGAGAAACAGCTAGTCATCCAGTTTGCTTAGGAATGTGAGAAATTTTGGAAAAGGCATAGTAGAAGAAGGAGCAGGCAAAATATGATGGGTAATTTTAGGGTAATTCTTATGCCAAGAAATAAGGAGAATTAAACTCTACTATAGTATAGTTGAGAGCTTTAGGCAGGGGAAAGAAATGAACCAGAGCTCTTCTTCAGGAAGATTAATCTGATAACATTTAACCTAGGGCAAATTGGAGAAGAAACTAGTAGAAGATCATGTCATGTAGGAGACAATTACCATAGCCAGGAATTGTTTAGTTTTAGCATCAAAAGTAGCAAAGATGGGGCAAAGTAGTATTAATTTCAGAAAAAAGAATTAAAAATAAATTTCACTGAAAGAAAATTGTGGGTTTTTTGTAGAATAGAAAGCTCTATTTTTATAAGTTTTTACCTTAAAGTTTTTAGAAAACTATTCATAGGTGCAGTATAAATTAGTACTTTGTGTTCCATGAATAAAATAATTTTCAAAAGAAATAATACAATTAATCTATTTGATTTGAAGGCCGTGCACTTTTATAAATGAACCTCTTTATGAAGTAAGATGACTAAAATTGTTCTTATAATAAAAGTAACTTCTGAACTTGGTTAATTTTTTCCTATTTTATGTTGCTTTTGTGCACCTCATCTGATTATATAAAAACCTTGATTGCATTTATTAAAGCCCAAAATATGCCAACTTTTTGATTTATTATAAAAATACATGTCCGCTTATCCTTCCTGATATAACTGCAAAAAGCAAGGTGAATGTATAAATACATTTATTCATGAAACATGGAAAGATCCCTTAAACTCAAAGCATTGTTATTAGTCATTAAAAACACAGAAGCAGCTATTTGCACCAGAAAAAAAAATATGAAGTTTTTGTTTGTTTATTTGTTTATTATACCAGTTACAGATCGCATCAAACAAGCATTTTCATCACTGATATTATGAGTCATTTACTAACATGGGTACTAAGAATCTTTTGTTGCTGAGTCTTCTATGGTTCCTCAAAGATTAAAGTTCCTGAATCTATCTTTAGATTAACTTGATCCTGCATTTTATAAGCCAGTAAGTATAGTAAAATTGTAAAGAGGTGCATGCTAAATTTTCAACTAGAAAGCATCTACAATTAAAATAGACCTGCCATTTCTATTAATATAAGTATTATTTTGACAGTATACAAATAAATTATATTTTAATAGATATTTCTTTCTCTATTCTGCCCAGTAGAAAATTATCCTGCCTTGTCCTTTTCTTTTTATATGTAAAATCATTGTTTAATGGCTGAAGTTTAATACCGCTGAAGCTCTTTTATTTTGCTCAAATACAAACCTACAGTAATTTCTAAAGAGGAAATAAATGAAAAGGAACCCTCCATATTTATGCAAATCCACATAGCTGTTTAGTTATATCTGTCCTTCCTCTCTGATATGGAGATCTGCGGGTGAAAATAATGCAATTGAGGACAAAAATTCACAAACCTAAATCAGTCACTGGGAAACTTTGGACTCATTGTCAACAAAATAATTAAGTGGTAGAAGAAAATTAAAACACTTATCTAATAAAAGTATGTATAGCAACATGGCTTTAAATTCCCTGATTTCCTATGTCACAAAGAGAATAGAAATTAAACATCTCTTGGGAATACTTGCTTTTCATCTTGCCTGCCTGTCTGCCTGCCTCCCTCCCTCCCTCCCCACTTCCTTCCCTCCCTTCCTTTGTGCATAGATATATACAAATACCATGTCATTTTATGTAAGGAACTTGAGCATTGATGGATTTGTATATCCTTGAGGGGTCCTGGATCTAACCCCCAGAGACTATGAAGGAAAAATTGTATAAGGGTTCCAATTTCTCCACGTCTTCGTCATACTTGTTAGTTTCTGACTTTTGAGTTATAACCATAGTAGTGGGTGAACTCTTACTGTGGTTTTGATTTGCAACTCCTTAATGACTATGATGTTGAGTCTCTTTTCAGGGTTTATTGGATGCTGTGGAAGGTTTTGACATTTTTCTGGGTCACTTAAGACATCTGTAAGGCTATAATGACTATACTATTTGCCTCTGTTAACATCCATCTAATGACATGACTTGAAGTGACAATTCATACCCCTACCCTGCAAAAAAAAGACTAGTGTTATCCTCCCTTTCTGGACTGGTCAATACGAAAACTTTGCATCATGAAATAGAGACTTTAAAAAGGATAACTTTTTTTTTCTTGAGATAGGGTCTTACTCTGTTGCCCAGGTTGGAATGCAGTGGCATGATCATAGCTCACTGCAGCCTTTAACTCCTGGGCTCTAGCAGCCCTTCTGCCTTAGCCTCCCTGTCTTCCTCACAGGAATGTGCCACTATGCTTAATTTTTATTTTATTTTATTTTATTTTATTTTAAAGGTGTGGGTCACAATTCAGTATTAGGTAGATAAGTGGTCATTTTATAGGTCAAGTTTGGGCCTCTCATTCGTCCCCACTTTGCCTGGTTTGAGATCGGGTACCCTTATTAATGTTATGTGCTCCTCCTTCCCTCAGGTGGAAGCGTTCTGCTACTGTCACACCCTTTCTTATAGTGTTATAATAAATGTTCAGTGTCTGCTTATCATTGAGAACATGTGGTACTCAATTATTTGTTTCTGTGATAGAACACTGAGTATGGTAGACTCTAAATCCACCCAAATTGCTAAGAAGTCCATAATTCTGTCCTTTTTATGGCTGCATAATATTCTATCATGTATATGCACCACATTTATTTTTAGTCCAGTTCACTTTTGATGGGTAGCACAATTGGGTCACTGTTTTTGCTATTGTGAATAATGCTACAATAAATGTGCATGTGTACGTATGTTTTTTATAGAATGATTTGATTTCCTCTGAGCATATTCCCAGAAGAAGGATTGCTGGGTCATATGAAAGGTCAAGTTTTAGAGCTTTTAGGGATTGACACATTGTTTTCCACAGAGATTGTATTAGTTTACACTCCCACCAACAGTGTAGAAGCATTCCTTCTAACCCCCACCCCACCCCTGTCCTCCCAGAACCTGTTGTTTGTTGAGTTATAGAGTTAGGTGGTATCTCAGTGTGGTTTTAATTTGCATTTCTTTGATGATTAGTGATGCTGGGCTTTTTTTTCATATATCTCTTGACTGCTCTTATATCTTCTTTTGAGAAGTGGTCTATTCATATGCTTTGCTCACTTTTTAATAGAACTGTTTGTTTTTTTCATTGGGCACATTTGAGTTCCGTGTATATCCCAGATTAGGCCTTTGTCAGATATAGAGTTGGCAAATATTTTTCCCATTCTGTGGGCTGTCTCATCACTCTCTTGATGGTTTCTTTTTGCTTTGCAGAAGCTTTTCAGTTTGATGAGGTCCCTCTTGTCTATCTTATCTCGTATGACATTTGCTTTTGGGGATTTGATCAAGAATTACTTGGTTACTCCAGTGTGCCCAAGAGGGTTTCCTGCATTTTCTTCCATGATTCTTATAATTTGAGGTTTTATGTTTAGGTATTTGATCCATCTAGAGTTGGTTTCTTATACGGTGATAGATAGGGATCCTGCTTAAATTTTCCACATGTGGTCAGCCAGTTTTTCCAGCACCATTTACTGAATAATTTCTCCTCCTCTCAGTGGTTGTTGGTGGAGGCAGTGTCGAAGATGAGCTGGTTAAGAAATTGGTTAAGAAGTTGGTTTTGCTTCCAGAATCTCTATCCTGTTCCTTTGGTCTATATGCCTGTTCTTGTATCAGTACCAGAGTGTTTTGTTTATTTTAGCCTTATAGTAAAGTCTACATTCTGAAAGTGTGATATCTCCCACTTTGTTGCTTGTGCTAAGGATTGTTTTGGCTATTTGTGGTCTTTTATATTTCCATATGAATTTCTGCATTGTCATTTTCAGGTCTGAGAAGAATTATATTGGTTATTTAATGAGTATTACATTGAATCTGTAGGTTGCCTTGGGTAGGATGGACATCTTAAACATGTTGATTTTTCCTACCCATGAGCATGGAGTATTTTTCCATTTTTTTGTCTTCTTCGATTTCTATGAGCAGCATTTTGTAGTTTTCATTGTAGACATTTTTCACATCTCTGATTAGGAAGATGCCAAAGTATTTCATAATTTTTGTGGCTATTGTGAATGGAATTGTGCTTTTTATTTGGTTCTCTGCCTGTTTATTGTTGGTGTATTAAGAATGTGACTGTTTTTCGTATGTTGATTTTGTATCCTGAGACTTTGTCAAAGTCCTTTACCAGTGCAAAGAGGTTTTTGACAGACTATCTTGGGTTTCCAAGGTATAGGATCATAGATTAGTCAGCAAAGAGGGATAATTTAACTTCCTCTTTTCCGATGTGGATCCCCTTGGTTTCCTTTTCTTGTCTGATTGCTCTGACTGGGACTTCCAGCACTATGTTAAACTGAAGGGGTAAGAGTAGGCAGTTTTGTCTTGTTCCAGTTTTCAGGAGAAATGCTTCAATTTCTATCCATTTAGCAACATGTTGGCTGTGGGTTTATCATAGATGGCTCTTACTATTTTGAGGTATGTTCTATCTATGCCCAGGTGTTCAATAGATTTTTATCAAGAAAGGATGTTGGGTTTTATTGAAAACTTTTTCTGCATCTAATGATAAAAACATGTGGTCTTTGTTTTTATATTTGTTGATGTTTTTATTTACATTTATGGTTTTGTGGATATTGAATCCTGGAGATGAAGACTACTTTGTCATGGTGGATGATTTCTGAGAAGTTTTATTGGATCCAATTTGCTATAATCTTATTGAGAATTTTTGCATCTATGTTCATGAGGGATATTCGCCTGTAGTTCTTTCTTTGTTGGATCTTTATCTGGTTTGGGTATCAATATGAGGTTAGTCTCATAAATGATTTGGGAGAGTTCTATCTTTCTCAGTTGTCTGGAATAATTTCAATAGGTGTAGTATCAGCTTCTTCTTGAATGTTTTGTAGTATTTCACTGGAAAGCTGTCTGGTCCAGGACTTTTTTTTTTTTTTTTTTTGGTATATAATTTT
The DNA here is from genome assembly GCF_000164805.1 of Carlito syrichta. Classification (NCBI taxonomy): domain Eukaryota; kingdom Metazoa; phylum Chordata; class Mammalia; order Primates; family Tarsiidae; genus Carlito; species Carlito syrichta. Next base: position 48,542 of record NW_007251342.1, on the reverse strand, counting down.
CTTCGGATGGACTCAATTTCCTGGGATGTTATTGTTCTATTTAGGGTTTCAATTTCTTCTTGTTTCAACCTTAGAGGGTGTGTAAGAGGGTGTGTAATATCAGAAAGTCCTCCATTTCATTTAGGTTTTCAAGTTTGTTTCTGTATAGGTGTGTATAGTAATCTCTATTAATCTTTTGTATTTTGGGGGGATAAGTTGTGACTTGCTCTTTTGCAATTCTGGTTGTGTTTATTTGAGCTTTTTCTTTCTTTTTCTTGGTCATTTTGGCTAAGGGTCAATCAATCTTGTTTACCCTTTCAGAGAAACAGCCTTTTGCTTCGTTGATTTTTTTTCTATGATATTTTTGTCTTCTATGTCCTATATTTGACCTTTTACTTTGGTGATCTGGATTTTTGTGCTGAAGTTAAAGTTTTTGTGTTCTTGTTTTTCCAGTTCCCTTAGGTGACTTGTTAGGTTGTTAACTTGTGATCTTTCCATTTTCTTGATGTGTATTCACAGAGATATGAATTCCCCTCTTAGTACTGAATTCATGGCATCCCAGAGGTTTTGGTGAGATGTTTCTTCATTTTCATTTTTTTCCAGGAATCTTTTAATTTCTGTTTTGGTTTCTGAGGTGACCAAAGAGTTGTTCAGTATCATGCTGTTTAGTGTTCATGTCTTTGTGGGTTTTGGGTAATTTTATTAGTCTTGGTATTTATTTTTATTCCACTGTGGTCTGAGAAGGTGCATGGCAGTATTTTGATCTTATGAAATCTGTTTATATTTGCTTTATGACCAATGATGTGGTTGATCTTACATTTCATTCCATGTGCTGATGATTAGAACAAATATTTTGTGGCTCTTTGGTGGAGTGTTCTGTAGGTATCTATTAAGTTCATTTGGTCCAGCTCCAAGTTCAAGTTCTGAATCTCTGTAGATATTTTACCTCAATGATCAATCTAGACTTGTTAGTGGTTTTTTTTTTTATTACCAGTTATGATAATGTTAGAGTTAACATCGTTTTTTAATTTACTTAGTAGCTGCTTTATAAAAGTTAGTGCTCCTGTGTTGGCTGCATATATTTAGCATGGATATTTCTTGTTGATGGTTTGAATCTTTTATCATTATGTTGTGTCCTTCCGCATCATTTTTAATTTTGGATAGCTTAAGGATTGTTTTGTCTGATATGAAGATTATTACTCCAGTCTTCTTTTTGATCTGTTTGCCTGATAATTTGTTTTCCATTCTTTACGTTTAATTCTGTGACCTCCTTTGTGATGAGATAAATTTTCTGGAGCCAGTAAATTGTTGAGTCATGTTTTTTCATCCTGTTTGCCATACTGTGTCTTTTCAGTGGTGCATTTAGTCCATTTTCATTAGAACTTTTTATTGAAATATGTGAGTTTGTGTCTGTCACAATGATCTTATGAGGCTGTTTTGTTTTCATCTAGCTTTTGTGTTCATTTATGTGTGTGTGTTTTCACTTTTCAGGTGTTCTGTATGTTCTGCTGCTTCTGTATTTGTTTGTGATCCTGTAGTGGCTGAAAGTTCAATCCGAGAGACCACCAAAAGCCAATTCCGATGAAAGTTCAAGAGGGTCTTTATTTGCAAGCTCGAGCCTGGACCTCTGTCAACAACCGACACAGTGGAGTACACTCAGAAGCCCTGACTTCCTTAAGCAGACACCTTTTGTGTTTTTACACAAAGGGAGGAGGAGTTTGGGGGGGACTTTCCAGTCTTGTTACCATTTAATTGGGTAGTAGCCTCTGGTGGTCAGCTCAATCGTGGAGGATTGGCTAGCTTGACTCGGGCTGACCTTGGCCCACTAGCTGGGGAAGTTGCAGAGACATTTGGAAACTTTAGGTGATATTCCCCTGGCACCTGATTGTTTGTTGCTAAGGGGAAAGTGGGTCAAGGGAAGGTTGAAACTTGAACTGGAGTTTTGCAGTTTTTCCCATAACTGAAACTTTAAACAGCTACAGGTTATGTTTTAAAGCAGAAAACTAAAATGGCTGTGCTATTGTCCACAAGCCGATTACATATTTATTGGGTTATAGCATGCACTTAACCTAAGTTTATGGTATACTCTATTACAGTTCTCTCATTCCCCCATTCTCATGAGGGTAGAGTGAATCTAATCTTGGATTCCTTTAACATGCCGAGTTGTCCAGGGGCACCTGTTGGTATTGTTGTCTGAGGACCATAAGTTGCAAAGTGTTTATTCTAGCTTTTATAAAAGTTATTAGCTTATTTAAAATACATGGACCGAAGGTTAGCAACCGCAAGAGTATGATCATGGGGCCTATTAAAGCAGACAATAGTGTGGTTAACCAAGGTGAGTAGTTAAACCAACGTTCAAACCATCCCTGTCTCTACTCCCACTCTAATTTGTGCTTAGCCAAACCTTCTCGCACCTTAGCCATGGATTCCTTTACTATCCCTGAATGGTTGGTGTAGAAACAACATTCTTCTCCCAGGGTGGCACAGAGGCCACCTTGCTGGAGGAACAGTAGGTCTAAGCCTCTACGGTTTTGCAGAACTACTTCAAACAGAGAGGTTAGGGATTCCTGTAAGTGTGAAATCGAAGTTTCTATTTTTTCTATGTCAGAATCTATTGCAGCCCAAAGGCTACTGTAATGATGGGATTGAGTGGCTAGGGAGGCGATATCTGTCCCTGCCCCAGCAAGGCCTAGTCCTAGCAACACTGACAGGGTTATTGCAGTGACCGGTTCCCTTTTAACCCAGGAGTACCCTTCTTGTTTAAGCAACTGGAATACATCCTCCTCAGTGTGATACAGTATTTTGGGGAGTAACTGTACCAAAATGCAAAAGCCCTCAGACTGGGTGAGTACCTGCCCATGAAAACACGGAGTTAAGCCAGTGGAACACATCCACCATCCGTTCTCGGGGGGCAGGTGAAAATCATTGGAGACTATGGGGAAAGTCTGGGCACATAAGGATGGGACCCCTGAAGGGGGCTTGCCCACACAAGTCCCTTGCCCAGAGATTGACTGTAGGGTCAAGCTTATTTCCGTGCTTGGGGCCCACTGGCAAGCATTAGAACTCGGGCTCGTGTTGTAGTTTCCTATGATTGCAGTACCTTCATAATAAGGTGGCCGGGGACTATAGCATAGCCAGCAGGACCGGGTGAGATCAGGCCTGGTGCTATTGTGAAAAAGGTAGCCATTGCTTAGTATATGCCAAAGAGGGTGGGAGGAGGTGTTCCAGAGAAAGTATGAGGATGCATTTAGTACAGGGGTTTTCTTTATAGAGGAAATAGCTGCAATTTTACCACGGCACAGGGTGTGGATGGCAGTAGTGGAGGGTGCACTGCTTGGCTCGGGTCTAGGAATTGATTCAGTAGTTGGCTTATCTGTGGGTGGTGCAAACCCCCGAATATGGTGTCCAAAATTAGATTGGGTGAGCCCTGGGATGGCGCTGAGGGTTTGGACTTTTAGTCTAATCATGAAAAGACTTCCTAGATCACGCCATCCTGTTCTAGGGTCGTCATGTAACCTGATTCCCCACGTTTTCCCAACCGTCCAGTCTGTAACTCGGCGCCCCGCCAGGGTGAAGTCTATCATGAGGGGGTCACAGTAGGAGAGAGAGGGTGTCACAAACATGCCCTGAATCTGACAGGGCCCTTTCTTATAACCTGAGGGGTTTCTTTTTATAGTGATTAAGTCATTGGTTTTGGCAGGGATCTAAGGTACGGTGCCTGTGGAGACACAGGTCCATACTGGTCAATAATATTGGCCGGGGTCTGCGCATGCCTCATCCTGGTCATGGCCGGGGTATACATAAAACCGACACTGCTTGTTATAGCCTAGCTTTGAAATTACTTTGGTTACCACACCAGCCCAGTCAGAGTATTGGTGCATTTCCTTTAGGTTACAGGTGAGGGTTGGGAACGAAGTGTTGAGGGGAGTGAGGTTGGAAGTTTGAAAAATTACTCTGTTGATCCCTGACCTGAGGGTTAACAATTGCCATGTTAAGTTTAGAGGTTGGTGAGGATTAGGGACTGCCCAAAGGGATCCCATCCCCATCACGAAGAAGCAGAAG
>NW_007251342.1:44067-44481 GCF_000164805.1 Carlito syrichta | reverse complement strand
GCTGCTCCATTTGGGTGCATAGTCTTTCAGCACAGCAGGGGTGTCACCAAGTTTGACATGGGTGTGGTGTATCTAAGAGGTGATACCTTCCACCTTCAAGGCAGTGGGGGTGGACAGGATCACAACATATGGTCCTTTCCACCGTGGCTGCAGAGTCTCATGTTGATGTTGCCGGACATACACCCAGTCCCCCGGTTGGTAGTTGTGGGGAGTCGGCGGTGGTCCGGTCTCATAAAGGGCTTTCAGTCTGGGCCACACCTGCTCGTGGACCCTTTGCAGAGTTTGGAGGAAAAAAAGGAGTTTTTGATCATCTATGTCTATTAATAGTTCTGTTCTTAGGTTAGGTATGACCGATGGAGGCACGCCAAACATGATTTCAAAAGGAGTAAACCCTAGCTTATAGGGTGAGTTGCG
>NW_007251342.1:0-43339 GCF_000164805.1 Carlito syrichta | reverse complement strand
TCGGGCTTTCAGGCAGATCTGGGGGCCCAGGGTCTGGCAGTGTGGTCACTAGGACATGGTTCACAGAAAGGGCCACCTTTTTGGCCTCAGCGTCTGCCAGACGGTTTCCCCGTGCCACTGGCATGTCCTCCTTCTGGTGTCCTGGACGATGTATTATGGCCAGTGTTTTGGGTTGCCAGAGTGCCTGTAACAACTCAAGGATGTCAGTTTTATTTTTGATAGCCTTTCCTTCTGCAGTTAAGAGTCCCCTCTCCTTATAGATGGCTCCATGAATGTGTGTAGTTGCAAAAGCATACCTGTTGTCAGTATAAACATTTATTCTTTGCCCTTTTTCCATGACTAGGGCCTTAGTGAGGGCAATGAGCTTGGCTCACTGCTCCGAGGTCCTGGCTGCAAGTGGCGCTGCCCATAAGGTCTCAGTCTCTGTAGTCACTGCTGCCCCAGCATACCTGGTTCCGCCCTGCACGAAGCTGCTGCTGCTGTCTGTGTACCAAGTTTCTTTGGCGTCAGTTAGGGGCCGGTCCTGGAGGTCTTCCCGTATTCCGTGGACCTGTGCCAGGATGTCCTGGCAGTCGTGCAGGGGGCCTTCCCCATCCGGGTCAGGCTGTAGGGTGGCTGGATTCAGAGTAGCCAGAGCCTGAAACAAGATTCTGACTGGGTTTAAAAGGAGACTTTGATAATGAGTTAGCCAGGCATTACTTACCCATCTGCCGGGTGGTTGTTTTAGAACTCCCTCCACAGCATGAGGGGTGGTGACATGTAGTTCTATTCCCATGGCGATTTTGTCAACGTCCTTGACCATAGTGGCAATTGCCGTGATGATCCATAGGCATGGGGGCCACCCAGCAGCCACGGAGTCTAACTTCTTTGACAGGTATGCCACTGGCCTCTTCCATGGCCCTATTTGCTGCAACAGCACTCCTTTGGCTATTCCCTTAGACTCATCAACAAACAAGAAAAAGAGTTTAGTCAGATCTGGCAGTTCCAAAGCTGGGCTGACACCAGGGCTTGTTTAAGAGTTTCAAAAGATCTGTTCATGTCCTCCGTCCATGTGAGGTGGGACTTATTTTTGGTGGCCTCATATAATGGCCGGGCGACTCAGCAAACCCAAGAATCCATAGGCGGCAGAAGCCAGCCAATCCTAAGAACTCACGTACCTGTCGTACATTCTGTGGTTGTGGAATTCTCAGTACCGTCTCCTTCCGGGTGTCCGATAGCCATCTCTGCCTGTTTTTCAGTTTGTAGCCCAGGTAACTTACTTCACTTTTGCAGATCTGAGCCTTTTTGGCCGAGGCTCAATAGCCCAGAGCACCTAGTATTTGCAGCAAATCTCTGGTGCCTTGCAAGAACGCGTCCCGATTTTCTGCGGCTAGCAGAATATCATCCACACACTGCAACAGGGTTAGGGTGAGGTGTGTGTTATGGAACTCACCCAGGTCTTCATGTAAGTCTTCATCGAAGATGGTGAGAGAGTTTTTGAATCCTTGGGGAAGCCGCGTCCAGGTGAGTTGCTCACTGATTCCTCTTTCCGGGTCCAGCCACTCGAAGGCGAAGATGTCCTGACTCCATGGGGCCAATGGTATGCTGGAAAAGGCATCTTTTAAATCTAATACCATGTACCAAACCTTGCCTGGAGCCAGGGCGGTGAGGAGGGTATAGGGGTTAGGGACCATGGGATGTATGTCCATCACCCGGCGGTTTACTTCCCGTAAGTCCTGAACAGGCCGGTAGTCGGCTGAATTGGGCTTTTGCACTGGCAGCAAGGATGTGTTCCAGGCAGACTGACAAGGCCACAATATTCCCTCATCCAGCAGCCGCCGTATGTAGGGGATTATCCCATTTTATGCTGCCACAGGGATTGGATACTGCCGGACCCGGGCTGGGTCCGCTCCAGGCTTTAGTTCCACAAACACTGCTGGCCTGTGTTTAGCCAACCCTATTCCTCCAGTTTCTGCCCAGGCTAGGGGTATTTCCCGAAGCCAGTTCTGAATGTCCAATTCCATTTCTGGGTCAGGGGCCTGACACAGCCTGTATTCATCTTCTAATTTTACAGTTAGAATCTGCAGGGGGTGCCCAACTGAATCTGTTACTGTCACCCCGTCTGGCCGAAAGCTGAGATTTGCTTCCACTTTGGTCAACAGATCTCTCCCAAACAAAGGGTACAGGCAATCAGGAAGAACTAAGAACTCATGGGTGACCATACCAGTGCTTAAATTCACTGTTCTCTTAGTGGTCCAGTGTGCTGGTCTTATCTCGTTAGCTCCTTGAGCCCATGAGATTTTGTCTGAGAGAGGGCCTTGTGGTTTTAATAATATGGATCGCTCCGCTCCTGAATCCACATGAAAAGTCACGGGTTTCCCCCCTACCTCCAAGATTACCTGGGGCTCAGGGGGGGATTGTGAGCCCTGACCTTCCTATTCAGTTACAAGTACAGTCACTTTGTCCTCAGGATGGGGAGGGCACTTAGGGCAGTTCTTTATGTAGTGCCCTTCCTCCTTAGAGTAGAAGCACTGATTTTTCCCTAACTTGGGGTGGTCTGGCTGAGGATTCCCTCGTTTGTTGCCTGACTCAGAGGCCAATTTTTTTAGCCACTTCTGTTTTTCCTTGGGGTCATGGGTAGTGGCGGCTAAGAGAATTTTTGCTAATCCCTTGGTCTGCTGCTCACTACGCCTGTCCTGGCATTCTTCTGGACTCTATTGTTAAAGGCTTTCTCAGCCACCCCCAGCAAATCCTGTAAACTTTTCTCTCCTAATCTTTCTACTTTCTGCAGCTTCCTTTTGATATCTGGTGCTGCCTGATTAATGAACACCATGATTACAGCCGCTTTGGTTTCTGGTGCCTCTGGATCCATTGGGGTGTATTGACGGAAGGCTTCTGTAATATGCTCCAAAAATGTGGCTGGGCTCTCCTTCCTGTCCTGCCTTATGTTATATACCTTAGCCAAATTAGTGGGCTTACAAGTAGCTGCTAAGAGACCTGCCAGCAGAGCCTGGCAGTAGACCCAGAGTTTCTCTTTACCTTCTGCCATGTTAAAATCCCATCCAGGTCGGGAAAGGGGAAAGGCTACATTTATAAGATCAGGGTTGGTGGTGAGCTGTCCATCAACTCCAAGAACCAGTTTCCGGGCCTCCATCTGGATTCTTTCTTTCTCTTCAGTGGTGAATAATACCTGTAGAAGCATCTGGCAATCATCCCAGGTAGGCTGGTGGGTAAAGAGAATGCTTTCCAGCAAGTTAATCAGCCCTCTAGGATTCTCAGAGAAAGTAGCAGTTTGCATTTTCCAATTGTATAGATCACTAGCAGAAAATGGCCAATAATGCATGGGTTGGTTCCTGGCCTCATCTGGGGGCCCAGCCACTCTCAGTGGTAAGATCACCGTGGAGTCGACCGGGGCCACTCCAGGACCAGCCACCCTGGCGACTCTCCCTTGAGTCCCCACGACTGGTCCATCCATTTATATTTTCTGCCTCTCCTCCCCGGCCGCTCCTGGCTCTGCCTCCACCGTGGTGGCTGTGGTGGTGGCAGCTTGGGACACTGGCAGGGCTGAAGGTCTAGGGGGAGCTGACTGGTATGGGGGGAAATTATCTCTTCCAAGTTAGAATCAGGGAGAACGGGGTAAAGGGGGTTCTTTGTGGACTTATGGAAGGGATTCTGCTTCTCGCAAGGCTGTGACGACACACTTTCCAGTGGCTCCAAAGGTTCCGCCCCCTTCTCCTGCAACGTGAGCACTCTCAATGCCTTTAACGGAGTAGGAAGATAGGGTTTCAACCAAGGGGGGAGATTCCACTGTATCTTGCCAGACCAGTGTATAAGGTAGTTGGTCTGGGTGTCCCTGGGACCCTCTTTGGAGGATGACACTCTTGACCTGCAAGAGAACACTTGTTAGAAAGGTCCCTTCTCATGGCCAGCCTACATTGAAGGTGGGTCACTCAGTGGCGCACAAATCCTGGAATTTCTTTTTGTGAATTTCAACACTCAAATTGTGTGCCCTTTCCTTTAGTTCTGAAAAGTGATCAGTCATAAGAATTAACAGCATTGTCTGTGCCTGCCCCATCTCATTCATCAGTACTGTCATTACAACAGACACAACCAACAAGACGAAAGGGAAAACGACAAAAGACAGACAGTAGCAGCCACGAAAACAAATCTGAAAGTACGATAGGGGAGAGGCAGACCTTCGACGAGTCTGACCTTCCCCACAGAAGAAGACCTCATCTTCCGGATGGGGTCGTGGGAAGTCTCCCATGAGCCCCGGCTGGCGGCTTTCCAGCACATCCGCCTAGCCTGATGCCGACCTCAGAACAAAATGTGGAGCTCCACCTGAGATACAGGACACAGATGCGCTAACCCGGGAGTGACTTACCGAATGCCGGCCTGAGAACCCTCTGGACTGGGGTCCCGGGGGTCTCTGGGATCCCAGGAGAGCCCCCAAATGTAGTGGCCGAAAGTTCAATCTGAGAGACCACCAAGAGCCATTTCCGATGAAAGTTCAAGAGGGTCTTTATTTGCAAGCTTGAGCCTGGACCTCTGTCAACAACCAACGCAGCAGAGTACACCCAGAGACCCTGACTTCCTTAAGCAGACACCTTTTATGTTTTTACACAAAAGGAGGAGGAGTTTGGGGGGACTTTCCAGTCTTGTTATCATTTAATTGGGTAGTAACCTCTGGTGGTCAGCTCAATCGTGGAGGATTGGTTAGCTTGACTCGGGCTGACCTTGCCCACTAGCTGGGGAAGTTGCAGAGACATTTGGAAACTTTAGGTGATTTTCCCCTGGCACCTGATTGGTTGCTGCTAAGGGGAAAGTGGGTCAAGGGAAGGGGTTAAAGCTTGAACTGGAGCTTTGAAGTTTTTCCCATAACTGAAACTTTAAACAGCTACAGGTTATGTTTTACAGCAGAAAACTAAAATGGCTGTGCTATTGTCCACAAGCCGATTACATATTTATTGGGTTATAGCATGCTCTTAACCTAAGTTTATGGTATACTCTATTACGGTTCTCTCAATCCTTTGAAGTATATGGTCTTTCTTTTGTTTCTTGTTTTCTTCTGTGCACTGCACCTTTTTAAGTGTCTCCACTAGAGCTGGTCTGGAGGCAGCATGTCTGGGAAGTATTTTATTTTATTTTATTTATTTATTTTTTTTGAGTTGGAGTCTCACTGTCATCCAGACTGGAGTGCAATGGTCGCTCCCAGCCAATGCAGCCTCGACCTGCTGGGGTACGGCAATCCTTTCACCTCAGCCTTCCAAGGAGCCAGAACTACAGGTGAGTGCTACCACGCCTGGCTAATATTTTTTATTTATTATAGAGATGAGGTCTCACCTGCCCAGGCAGGTCTCAAACCCGCAGGCTCAGGCAATCCACTCACCTCAGCCTCCCAAAGGTGAAGGATTACAGGCTGAGCCACCGAGCCTGGCTCTGGGAAGTATTTTAATTCTCCATTGTTTATGAAACTTAGCTTGGTTTTGTAGGAAATTCTTGGTTGAAATTCTTTATCTTTGAGAACATTGAAGATTGGAGTTCAACTCTTTTGGTCTGTAGTGTTTCTGATTGGTCTTGCCCAGTAGATAGTCTGACTCTTTTCCTTACTGCCTTTAGGTTTTCTTTTATACCTAATTTGCATAGGCAAATCACTATGTGTCTAAGAATTGTTCTTCTCATAAGATGCTTTGCAGGGGTTCTCTGAATCTCTTGTGCTTGTATGGTCATCTCTGTGGTCAGATGATGGCAGTTTTCTTGAATGACTTTTGGACTGTTTGTTCCAAAGTGTTTTCAGCATCTCTTTCTACTTCAGATATTTCAATCAGATGCAGGTTTGGCTTCTTTATTATATCACACATCTCTTGGAGAGTTTCTTCTTTCAAGTTTTTTTCTATATTTTTAATAGAGTGAGTTGACTACATATTTTTGTCTTCCAGCTCAGAAATGCTTTCTTCTTGGCCACTTCTGCTTCTCATGCTTGTGATTTTGTTATTTATTTCTTAGACGGAGTTCTTTTTTTCTAAATATGCTTTTGTGAGTGTGTCCACCTCCATTGCAAGTTAATTTAGGTTTTTCCCTTGCATTTCTTGATTTGTATTCGTACTAGTCAATGATTCTCTGATCCCTGTAAGTACCTTATGTATACCGTTTTTCCCAGAAATAGCCATTGTTTGTGCCCCAGTAGCTGTTCTTTCAGGCACTGACTCTTTGCTGGGATTCTGTAGGTTTCCATTTTATCATTGTTTTTTCCTCATTTGCAGCAGTTCTCTTATTTTTTTTTTTAAATCCCATTGATCAGTGGGAGATGAGGAAGCAATCACTTCTGTTCTTTGCTCTTCCTTCTCTCTTTCCCTGATATGTGGATCTGAGTTTGTTCAATTACAAAGTAGGGCTACTGTGGGACATTGTGCTATTTCTTTACCATTTTGGTCACTTAACTAAGGAGTTGGGGAGGGGATGCATGAATTCAGAATCTACTTGGAGATCACAATGCTTGCTATTTGGTGAATGGGCCAGCTGAAACTCACTCTCCATCTCCACAAAATACGTCCTTACAGTGGATATGTTTGCATAGCTCTGAGTACAGAGAAAAGAGAAAGAAAAAGTATAAAAAAAAGGAAAAAGAGAAGACAGAGGGAAAAAATCCAACCAATAACAATCAAACAAAAAACAACACCATAGAGAAACCACAAAGAGAGAGAAATAGAATGAGGAAAGAAAAGAGAAAAACAACCAACAAACAGCCAAACAAAGCAAACAAAAGAGACAAACAAGCAAACAAATCAGAACAAAAAAAATCCATTGACAGAAAGTTTTCAGCTTCAGTATAGCTCTTTAGAGGAGGGCTCCTTCTTATGGCAGATTCTGCAACTGAAGATCTATTACTGCAGGTTTCCTCTCCATCGTTAAAACTTAAGATGTTAGAATCTTCACCCCCTTCTGCCTGCAATTGATAGCCAGTGCACACCCACTGGAAGGTGAGAGAGTGGGATAACTTGACTCAGCATCTCTCAGGCTCTCTCCCACTTCCTTCATCTTCCAGCATGGAGACAGCTCCCAATGTAATCATTTCATAGCAGGCTAATGGGACCTCTGGCTTCTGCCCTGTCCCTCTGATCTCTTTTGCTCATTGCTAAGGCTAGGGAGGAATCAGCTAGGCACTCACCAGCCTCTTTCTCAATCAGATCCACTGTGTGTGTTTATCATCCAGCAGCTAGCTCAGGGCAGGGAGCGGATCATCTGGGCCTCTGCATTCACTGTTACTCACCCAGGGCTTGTGCACTGGAAGCAATTATTATTATTATTATTATTAGTCACAATGCAATGCACAGATCACCCTCTGGTCTCAAGATGCAGGTCTGCTGTTCCACAGAGGCCACCCTGGAGTACTTCTCTGCCCAGGCTTTAGAGTGGCTTTAGAATGACTGCTCAGTTTCTCTACAGACTGCTGTTCCTCCTACAAATGAAGTTGGGAGAGATAACTCCCTCCCCAGCAAGTACTGCATTCTCCAGATGTCAAGTAACTTTGGCAGGGCCTTGCAGTTCCGTCTGTCACTGGAGGCAGTGACAGTGAGTCCAGGTTCAGGGTGGCTCACTGCTTCCTTGGTGTTCAACCTCTGGCTCCCTCCTTGTGCTACTTCTGTGGTTCTTGCTGCCAACATCTGGCCCAGTGTCAGAGTAATGGGAACAGCAGTCACTCCAATGGCTTCTTGCCAGGAAAAGCTCTACGGATTTTTTTTAAATGGTGCTTAGCATCTGTGTTCTGGGAAGGAACAGGGTCCAAGCAGAGTTACTGTGGCACCAGCAACTTTACCAGGAGAGCCCTGGCTACTTGATCTCGAGTCCCCACTTAGTCAGCCTCTCGCACACACACTTACACCCAGACACACATGCAGAATAGTCTATACATTAACTCATACACACAGGGATTTGCACAGTCATACTGGCTACACCATCATCTTCCCAGGAACCCCCTTCATCTTGCTCTTCTAACATATGTCATTACATATTTTCTGTAGAAACTTTATCAAAAATCATTGGTAATCATATTTAGAAGATCAAAATTCACACAGATTTATTCCATTTGTTATAATAATCAGAAAAATGCATTTGTATTTACAGCAAGAAGAGATCCTTTCTAAATTCAATAAAATTCTCTGCTTATTTAGTAATCTACTATATTTATTATAGTTCACAAATGCAAATGAATTCCAAATTTAATTTAATTAATATTTGAAAGCCTACTGTATGCTAGACTCTTGGAGAAAGAAAGGGATATAAAAAGGTATCTGTTATAAAATTCCTGTGATCAATAATTAAAGTACATAATGTGTTCATGAAATAGCAAAGTCTAATGTAGCAGATGCAAAGAGATGTACTGAAATGAAAATTGGAACAGGTAGTATAAGACTGGAACTTGAAGATTCTTAGTTTCCTGCTTGAAAATTTAGAGTTCATTATTGAGTCAATGGAGAATTGTTGAAAATTTTAGAGGAAGTGTTATGGTTTTTAAATATATTTTGAAAATGTAATTGTGCTAGCAGTGTAAGAGATGGGTTAAATACAAGATTAGAAATGATGAAAATGGTTAGAAAGTCATTTTGTAGTCTGGAGACTATTGGAAGTGAGCATAGCATACATTTTAAATAAACTAGAACAGTAATAAGAAAAAGAAAAAATGCAGGAAACATGTTTTGTAGAGGAGATTTTGTAAGGAATATGCAGTGTAACTGTTATTCTGAAATTCCTCCCATTTCATTGAAAATTCCTGGAAAAGTTATTTAGGCCAATTATTGACTAAAATATTTGTTCATATGGATTTCCAAATTTTTATCTCTTCAGAATTTTGAACTGACATTTATAATTGGGGTTTAGAAACCACCACAAATCACTTGAAATTGCATTCATTCTTTTTTCTCCATATACACTCTTCAAGAGATCTAAATGCCCTACCTCATTAAAACCTGTGCTCAAAATCAAAGGGATCTTATCCAGTTACCAATCTCTGCCCCCTAACTCTATTATATTGTATCCTCTTAACAGCATTTTATCGTGTTTTCATGTGACTTTATATTTTTTTCTCTATATAGCTCTTTACTTATACTCACATTCCTCCCTTCATCTGCCACAATGTAAGTTTCATGAGGATTTCTTCTGATTCGTCTGCTGCTGTATTTCCAAAGCCTAAAATACTGTCTGATATAATTTTAGTGCTCAACAAATACATGCTGAATAAGTGATTAAATGAATGTGTGTATATATGTGTTTTTAAGCTTATAAAAATATTTGTGATAAGGATAGTGAATTTATACTTTGGCCTGCTCCTCAACAAATAACTGAGAGACAGTATGGTACAATTATAAATATTAAAGGCTTTGAAATTTTACTTCTTGAGTTAGAATTCTGGCCCCAGTGTTTACTGGTCTTAGATAAATTAATTTAAATATAATTTTTAGTTTCTTTATCTATAAAATAGGCATAATAGTACTCATTTTATCAAGTGGTTGTAATCATTGAGTACATTAAGTACAATGCCTGGCACATAGTTGCACTTGGCTATGTGACTTGCTTTTGGTCAATAAGGTGTAGATGGAAGTAAGAATCCTAATTCCTAGCCAAGGCCTTAAGAGATAGTGTGTGATCCTGCAGGCCTGCTTGCTTAATTATGTGACTTTTGTGAGGGAAGCATTCTGAGTAAGCTGCTGCTCTCAGTCTGAACTCCAGAATGAAACATGTGGAGCACAACTGAACATGACCAGATATCTGGAAATAGGTCAGCTGATGTGCAGTGAATCAAGCCTTCTGAATCTAAACTACAGACCTGTGAGAAATTTTATATGTTTATTATTTAGGAATGTTTTTAATGGGATACTTTTTGAAACAGTAGCTGATTAATAACAGCACTCTATATATGTTAGATAGTATTACATTTAATCAAATGTGAAATAGCAATTCTGATTCACTAAACAGTCTTCAAGCTAAACTAAAAGCAGAGTAGCTTCTGCAGGTGGAAATAGTAATGTGGTTCCTGTCCTCATTGATGCTCTTTATTATTGTAAATATTACAAGGACACAGGTGCAAACATTGCACCATGGAAAAGTCATAAAAAACAAATGTAATGGCATCCAGTAGGAGACATCAATTGCAGGCAAGTAATTCTGGAGAACGTTTGTGAAAGGATGAGCATTTGAACTGAGCTTTGAAAAGAAGGCAAGGATTTTAGTAGAACAGGTATGAGCTAGATTAGAAGTCAATGTTTATAAATCCCAAGGCAAGACGTATGAGATTTTTGAAAAGTTAGTTATAATATTAAAAGACCAAAATACTATCAATTTATAAATTCAGTCGTTCTCTGTCCCATACAAGTTACCTGTAGGTATTTACATGCATTTAAATTTCTATTTATACAAAGAACGTGTGCCTAAAACCATAAGAGTTTTGACATGTTTGTAGAGCTATTTTTTGCTACTGCTTGTTTAACTATGGACCTCAAAGCTGAGAGAAAGAGACAGGAGAGAGAGAGAGAGAGAGAGAGAGAGAGAGAGAGAAGGAGAGAGACAGAGAGAGAGAGAGAGAGAAGGAGAGAGACAGAGAGAGAGAGAGAGAGAGAGAGAGAGAGAGAGAGAGAGAGAGAGAGAGAGAGAGAGAGATTATTTGGAGTTTTGATGTCCAGTTTTCTGTGATTTATGAAAATATAAAACTTTTTAGAAAGCAAATAGAAGTAAAAACTGATCATTTATTATGCATCTGTGTTTTATTTGCTCTCTCTCAATGGTTTTGTAGTGAGGTTATTTGTTTTTAAACACACCACTCATATGACTTTGATTTAACTAGTCTATAAGTTGCTAACTACAGAATGTATACAATACCTCTTTGAAATGCCTGAGATCTGTTGGGAAAACATTCATCCCTTTCTTGTATTTAGGGAAATGTCCAATATCTTAGAGAATATCACACTACTTTATCTGTGTGAGTGTAAGAGTGTGTGTGTGTGCGTGTGCATGCGTGTGTGTGGTATATGTTTGTGCAGTGGGGGCGAGGAAAGTTAACAGAAACAGAGAATGCTGAATTCTGCCTATTCTAAATACTTTTTTGAAATTTTTTATTTTATTATGGAGGTGTGCACTTCAAGTAAGGGCTAACTACACAAGTAGGATGCATGCAGGTGTAATTTGGGCCTCCAACTGGCCCTCTCCTCCTCTGGTTTAGGACCAGGTATCCATTGTGTTGTTATGTGCCGCCCCCCACATCATCCCCTGGCAGTGCCCAATGACAGATGCTTCATCCTTTGTACTAATGTGACTTGTGTACAGGGCCAATTTATTAGTGAGACCATGTGGTATTCAATTCTTTGTTTCTGTGATAGATCACTAAGTATGATGGTCTCCAACTCCATCCGGTACACTGCAAAGTCCATGATTTTGTTCTTCTTTGTGTCTGTATAGTATTCCATTGTGTATATGCACCATATTTTCTTTATCCAGTCCACTTTTGATGGGCAGTGGGGTTGGTTCCATGTTTTTGCTATTATGAATAGTGCATCTGTAAACATGTATGTGCAGGTGTCTTTTTTGTGCTGCCATTTATGCTCCTCCAGGTACATTGCCAGAAGTATTGCTGGATCATATGGAAGGTCAATTTTTAGTTCTTTCAGAAATCGCCACACTGCTTTTCATAGAGGTTTAATTAGTTTTCACTCCCACCAGCAATGTAAAAGTGTTCCCTTTTCCCCACACCCTCACCAGCATCTGTTGTTTTTTTATTTATATTATTTTATTTTAAAAATGTGGGATACAAGTCAGGATTAGATACATAAGCTGTCTACATACAGGATGGCCATCTTTACTGAAGTTAGATGATATCTCATTGTGGGTTTGAATTGCATTTATCTAATGATTAGTGAGGCTGAGCATTTTTTCATGTTTTTTTTTTTTTTTTTGAGTTGGAGTCTTACTGTCACCCAGACTGGAGTGCAGTGGCCGCTCCCGGCCACCGCAGCCTTGCCTGCTGGGCTCCGGCAATCCTTCCACCTCAGCCTTCCGAGTAGCCGGAATTACAGGCATGCGCTACCATGCCCAGCTGATTTTTTTTTTTTTTTGATTTACTGTAGAGATGAGGTCTCGCTGCCCAGGCGGGTCTCGAACCCGCAGGCTCAGGCAATCCACTCACGTCAGCCTCCCAAAGGCGCGGGATTACAGGCTGAGCCACCGAGCCCGGCTTTTTTCATGTATCTATTGACTGTTTTTATATCTTCTTTAGAAATGTGTCTATTCATGTCCTTTGCCCACTTTTTGATGGGATTGTTTGTTTGTTTGTATGTTTTCTTTCTCTTCGGTTGAATTTCTTAGAGATCCTGAATTTAGGCCTTTGTCAGATACATAATTTGCAAATATTTTCCCCCATTTTGTGAGTTGTCTCCCTACTCTCTTGATGGTTATTTTTTCTGTGTGAAAACTTTTCAGTTTAATGAGGTCTCACTTGTCTATGTTATCTTTTTTGGCTTTTACTTTTGGGAATTTGATTAAGAATTCATTGCCTGCTCCAATGTGCATAAGAATGTTTCCTACATTTTCTTCTAGAATTCTTTTAGTTTGAGTTTTTATGCTTGATACATTTGAAGTTGATTTTTTGTATATGGTGATATATAACTGTCCAGATTCATTCTTCTGCATGTGGTCAGTCAGTTTTCCCAGGGCCGTTTGCTAAATATGATCTCCTTTCCCCAGTGGTTGTTATTGGTGGCTTTGTTAAAGATAAGTTGATGAAGAGATTGAGTTTTTGCTTCCATATTCTATGTCCTGCTCCATTGGTCTATGTGCCTATTCTTGTACCAATAACAGATTATTTTGATTACTGTGGTCTTATAGTAAAGTTTAAAGCCTAGAGTCTGATACCTCCAACTTTGGTTCTTTTACTCAATATTGCTTTGACCACCCATGCTCTTTCTTGTTTCCATATATACTTCTGTATTGTCATTTCCAGATCAGGTCTAAGAAAAATGATGTTAATAATTTAATGGGTATTACATTGAATCTGTAGATTGCCTTGAATAGAGTAGACATCTTGACAATATTCGTTCTTCCAATCCATGAGCATAGGTTGTTTTTTACATTTGTATGTGTCATCCTTGATTTCTTTATGGAGCATTTTATAGATCTTGCTATAAAAGTACTTCACTTCTCTAGTTAGGTGGATTCCAAGGTTTTTTCTTTTTTTGTGGCTATTGTGAATGGGATTGTGCTTTTTATTGGCAGTCTGTTTACTTGTTGCTGGTGTATAGAAATGCTACTGTCTTTTACACATTGATTTTGTACTCCAAGGCTTTACCAAAGTAGATTATCAGTGCAAAGAGACTTTTGACAGATAGTCTAGGGTTTTCAAGATATAGGATCTACATGGAAGCAACCATGCTGCCCATTAAAGCTAGCCTGGAATTTTTAAATGGAATATTATGCAGTCATGAAGAAGGACAAACATATGGAATTTGCAGCAACTTGGATCAACTTAGAGGCTATCATACTCAGTGATCTATCACAGAAACACAGAACAGAGTACCATATGGTCTCCCCTATAAGTGCACCTTGAACAATTATCATAATACTATAAGATAAGGATTGGCAATAGTAGGAAATTGCCAGGGGAGGGGAGGTGAGATTGAAACCTGAGGGAAACTGCCATGGGAGGGAGGGACACACCTTATCAACAAGGGTACCTGCATAATGAACATGTGCATACCAAACCCTGAATTGTTCCCCACATCTTTAAAATAAAAAATAAATAAAATAATTTTTAAAAGAGAAATAAAAGATATAGGATCATGTCTGCAAAGAGAAATAGCTTGACTTCCTGTTTTCCTATTTGGATACCCCTGCTTCTCATAGAGAATGTTTCCAATTTCTGCTCATTTAGCCAAATATTGACTGTGGACTTGTCATAGATTTATCCTCTTACCATTTTGAGGAATGTTTCTTCTATGTCTAGGTGCTCAAAGGTTTTTATCAGCAAGTGGTGCTGAATTTTGTTGAATGTTTTTTCTGCATCTAATAATATAATCATGTGATTCTTGGTTTTACATCTGTTGACATACTGAATTATGTTTATGGTCTTGTTATGTTAAAGCAGCCCTGCATCCAGGGAATGAAACCCACTTGGTTGTAATAGATGATTCTTGAGATGTGTTGTTGGATCCAATGTGTTGAACTCTTGTTTAGGATTTTTGTATCTGTGTTCAACAGAGAGAATGGTCTGTAATTCTCTTTCCTTGTCGGATCTTTGCCACGTTTGGGTATCAATATAATGTTGGCTTCATAAAATGAGATGGGGAGCGTTACCTCTTTCTCGATTGCCTTGATAACTTTCAGTAAGAAGGCATTAGCTCTTCCTGTATGTCTTCTAGAGTTCAGCTGGGAAGTCATTGGGTCCAGGGCTTTTTGGAGTGGATAGATTTCTTATGCTAAAGTGAATTTCCTGAATTTTATTGGTCTCATTAGAGTTTTCATTTCTTCTTGTTTCAACCTTAGGGGATTGTGTGATGTCAGAGAATGCTACTTTTCCTTTAGGTTTTCTAGTTTATTTGCATACAGGTTTTTATAATAATTGTGGATTATCTTTAATTTCTTCAGGGTAAGTTGTGATTTATGCCTTTTGCATTTCTGATTGTGTTTATTTGGGCTTTCACTCTATCTTTTGTCTTGTTTTGTTTTGTTTTGAGTCAATCTGGCTAAGGGTTTATCAAACATATCCTTTCAAAGAACCAGCTTTTTGTCTTGTTGATTTTTTTCTATGATATTTTTATCTTCTATGCTCTCCAGTTGCGACTTTATCTTGGTAATCTGGATTTTTCTGCTGAAGTTAGGGTTTTGGTAGTCTTGCCTTTCCAGTTTTCTTAGGTGTGATGTTAAGCTGTTCACTTGTGATCTTTCTGTTTTTTTGGTGTGTGTGTGCAATGTTATGAATCTTCCTCTTAATACTGCTTTCATGGCATCTCAGAGACTCTGATAAGATGTGTCTTCATTTTCATTTGTTTCCTGAAATCTTTTTGTCTGTCTTGATTTCTGTATTGACCCAGAAGTCATTCAGCATTGTGTTGTTTGGTGTCCATTCCTTTGTGTGTTTGGGGGGCATCTTGTTGGAGGGGATACTTATTTTTATTACAATGTGATCTGAGAAAATGAATAGTATTATATTGCTGTCTTCAAATTTGTTTATTCTTTATTTATGTCTGAGAATATGATCAACTTTTGAGTATATTCATGTGTGATGAGTAGAATGAAAACTTTGTAGTTGTTGGATGAATTGTTCTGTAGATGTCTATTAAATCCATTTGGTCAAGTATAGAGTTGAGGGGATTTCCTTATTAATTTTCTGCCTCAATAATCTACCTAGAGCTGTTAATGGTGTATTTAGGTCGTCAGTTATGATTGTGTGAGTGTCATTGACCTCTCTTAGTTTACTTAGCAGTTGATTTATAAAAACTGGTGTTCCTGTGTTGGAACATAAATGTTTAGAATGAATAATCTTTGCTGGTGAATCGAGCCTTTTTTCATCATGTAGTTTCCTTTCATATCCTTTTTTTACTTTTGAAGGCTTGAAGATAGTTTTGTCTAATATTATAATAGCTACTCCTGCCTTTCTGTGTTTCTCATTGTTGGCCTGAAAGCTCATTTTCCATACTCTGATTTTGAGTCTTTTGGTGTCCTTTGTACTCAGCTGAGCTTCCTGGAGGTAGCAGATTGTTGTATGGTGCTTTTTAAAATCCAGTTTGCCACTCTGTGTCTCTTCACTGGTGCATTTAGTCCATTCATGTTCAGGTTGACTGTTGAAATATAAGAGTTTATCCCTGTCATAGGGCTCTAAGAAGGCTGCCTTGGTTTCTTTTAACTTTGCACTGATAAATATGTGTGTTTTCCTATCTGTGGGTGCTCTATATGCTTTGTTAACTCTGTGTTTGCCTGTTCTTTTGTGAAGTGTGTAACAGTTCTTTTATTTATTTATTTTTTCTGTGCTCAACTCCTTAAACATCTCCTGAAGGGCTAGTCTGGAGGCAACATATTCTCTTAGGCATTGGATGTTTGGGAAGAATTTTAATTCTGGGTCACTGATGAATCTTAGTTTGGCTTGGTAGTAGAAAATTTTTGGTTGAAATTGCTTATCTTTGAGAATATTAAAATTTGGTCTTCGTTCTCTTCTGTCTTGTAGTGTTTCTGCATGTAAGTCTGGCACTATTTTGACTGATCTTCCCTGGTAGGTAGCATGACCTTTCTCTCTTGTTGCCTTTAGGTCTTTTCTTTCATACCTACTTTGTGTAGGTGAATTGTTGTGTATCTACGAGTTTGTCTTCTTATATAAAACGTTATAGAGGTTATCGGTGTCTCTTGTGCTTAACTGGTCACATCTCTGGTGAGATGAGAAAAGTCTTCTTGAATAACATCATGGGATGCTTTTTCAAAGGTGCTCTTTGTTTTACTTTCTGCTTCAGCTATGCCTATCAGGTATAGTTCTGGCTTCTTGATAAAACTACATATTTCCTGGGAGCTTTGCTCCATATTTTTTGAGTTCTTTTCCTCTATTTTTAATAGATTGGATTAATTCCATATATTGGTCTTCATGTTCTGAGATTCTTTGTTTGGTTAATTCTCTTCCCTATGCTTGTTAGTTTGTTATTTATTTTTAGGATGCAGTTGTTTCCATAAATTCAGAATAGGCCTTTTTGAATTTGCCCAAATTCATTTACAATTTTATTTAGTTCCACTTCTTGTTTCTCTCGATTCTTATTAATTTTTACCATCCAATCTTGTATTTCTGTAGCTGTCTTCTGAGTCAAATCGGTCTGCAAAACTTCCATTGTTTGTGCTCTGATGGTTGTTTTTTGGCGGGTTGACTATTTAGGACTCTGGGGCTTACCTGAGTTTTTTTTCATTGATTTTTACTCATTAGTGGCAGATCTCTTTTTCTTCTCTATTATTGTGTCACACAGTGAGCAAAGAAGCATCCACTTCTGCTGGTTGCTTCAACCTGTGGTTGGATACTGCAGTTGTAGTTTCTCTTTCTCCCTTTGCTAAACTAGACAAACTAGTTCTTAGCCCCATCAGAGCTTTCAATTCTGTCTGGGCCTGAAACAGGGTAGGAGGTGGGGCAACTGGAATCCCATACCTGGCATTGCTTTCTGGTCATGTAGCTCTCTCCCTAGATGGGAAAGTTCACCAAGGCAACAGCAGCTTGCAGTTGAGTCTGTTCCCCATTGGCATGTTCTGTTACTGTAGGTTTCCTCTCCACTGCTAATCTTGTCAGACTAGATTCTCCAGCTGCTGTAGTGTGACTGATGGTCATTGACAGGGAGAGGGGAGGGTGACTCAATTTAGCACATCTATGAATTTCTGCCCCCCTACTTCTCCTGGCATGATCTCAGCTCCTATACACACTTAACTCACAGCAGAGGATGAGGTGCCCGAGTTCTACGCCTGCTTTCTTGATCTTTTTGTAATCAAGGGGCTCCCTTAGTTGTGGGGAGTTTCACCTCTCCATATGTGTTCAGTGTACCTCCTTTAATTGGAGGCTGGGTCCCCACTCTCTGCCCTGCCTTGCAAGAGAGGCATCAATCTTTTTCTGCCCTGCCGTGCAAGAAAGGCACCAGTCTATTTCTCCACAAGAGCCCTGAGCTTGTCAGACAGATTACCCCTGCAGATGGGCCCTCTTGCCTAACAACCGTTTTTCATTCCACTTGGGCACTAATGCTCACCACTGCTTCCTGACCAGGTTTCCTCCTGTGTGAAACTGATGTTTTGTGCACTGCTGGGAGGGAGCAAACCAATCCAGCACTCACCTTTCTTCCTCTCCAAACAGATCTTCCTCTTCTGTGTGTACCTATTGTCAGGCAGTTCCTTTGGGGTGGAATATGGAGCACCTGGGATTCCACACCTGCTATATCTTTCTGGAGTCTGTGTACTCAGAGAGACCTTCACTGGGTTCACAGTAATCAACCCATTCAAAAGTACTCTGGGTAAAAATGAGGAATCCCTACTCTCAGTCTTGCTAGGTAGGAGTGGTATAGATCTGATGCACCACAATGGCCATCTTGGCTTTTCCCCCTTATGTAGAATCTATTGTCTAAATATTCTATAGAAAATATAGTCCTGGTAGGGAATTTCTGTATTCTTTCTAGGAAACCTAATCACTTTTTCTTTTAAGTTGTAGTCTCACTCTTGTTGTCCAGGCTGGAGTGCAGTGGCATGCTCACAGCCACTGCAGCCTCGACCTGCTAGGCTTAGGTCTCAGCCTACCAAGTAGTTGGAACTACATATGCATGCCATCATACCCAGTTTATTTTTTGATTTATTGTAGATATGAGGTCTCACCAAGTTACTCAGACTGGTCTCCACCCCACGGGCCCAGGCAATCCTCTCGTCTTGGCCTCCCAAAGTACTGGGATTACAGGCTGAACCACCGCATGGGCCTACCTAAATCACTTTTTGCGTCATCTTTATCATCATCCTCATGGTTGTTAGTATAGCTAACATTTATTGAGTGATTAATTATGTGTCAAGTGCTTGATATGGACTACTAAAAATACCTCAGTGAGAGTAATACTATAACTTTCCTCCATTTACAGATAAAGGAATATATGAGACAGAATTATTAGACAACTTGCTCTAGGCCACACAGCTAATGAGTCACAGAACTAGAAATTCACACTCAAATATATCTGACAAAAGAACCCATTACTGGTACACATTTTTTTATACGTTTCAGTTAGTTATGCGGAAGATAGCAAGAGTTTCTTATTCATTTTAATATTCTTTGCTGCTGGATAGCAAATAAAATGTCATGTACATAGCAACTATAACAAATACTTAACAGTTAAATAAATATTGAATAAATACCAGATTAAAACAGAAAAGAGACTGATATTTCAATGAGAGGATCTACCCATCTCCTTGCTGGTTCTTTGAGAGGTCAATATGAGGCAACAGAACTACTGTTCTCAAGTAAGCCTCAAGTAATTTTAAAAGTTGTATTAAGGAACTGAGTACACAACTCCCCAAAAACTTTCTATTTGATAATGGGAATAACTTTTACTTTCAACAAAAAAAGATTCAATATTGTATCATCAAGTATGTACATGTTCATTTTGACTTGTAAACCATAGATACCATGCTCTTCAAAATCATCTCAGGGAAGAGAAATTTACCTTGGTATCTACAAAAAAAATAATGCATAAAAAACTAAATAAGCTGCAAAGGCACCATATGAAAAATCTCAGTGTCTAAAATGTATAGCTTTCATGTTGTTCTTGACTGTGGATTTGTTATGAAACTATTTCACTTTATTGAAGAACATATTAGTGATTAAGAACTGGAAACACTGAGTCTGAGAGATTTAAGCTCAAGTCACTGCTAGCTTGAAAATGTTATTTAATGTCTCTGAGATGTAATCTCTTTATCTATAAAATAGAGATCAATAAACATATGTTGAAGATAAATATTTGCGAGGTGCCGTGCTAAACACTGGTGATATATGAAGGTCACAAACATAAATGTACAGTTAAAATTATAAGCACCAAAAACTTAAGTTCATGGTACTATAAAAGCATTTGATACAGACAATTGATCTAGTCACAGAGGTGAGGAAAAGCCCTCCTTAAAAATATGCTTAAGTTGAAATACAGAGAAAAACGTAGGAGATAACTAAAGTAAAAATAGAATATGAAGAATGTTGTGAGGATTAAATACAATTATATGTAAACTATACAATACTTGACACATAGTAGGCAGGCAATGTGTTATTTTTAATCAATATTATTCATGTTTTTTGTTTTCATTGGCATGTGTTTTGGTTACTGTAGCAGAAAAAAATTGCCCCCAAACTTGGTGGTTTAAAACAATCATTTTATTGTATCCTTTTATTGTACCCTTTAATTTTAAGGTTTAGGTTTGAGAAATAACTCATTCAGGTTGTTGGTCTCTGACTTATATGACATTAACTGAGACATCTGGAACTAAAAGATCCACTTCCAATTTTTTTTTTTTATTCACCCACATGCCGGGTATCTTAGTGCTCTCTGGTATCTCTCCTCACATGGTATCTCATCTACAATTCCTCTCCATATGACTTGAACTTGTCACAACATGGTTGTCTTAGAATAATCACATTTTTATGGGATTTTAGATTTCAATTGTGTGTGTATCGTGTATCAAAAGACAGGAAGTGAAACATCCATTCTCTTGATACTTGGGCCTAAAACTGGTATTGTGTTTTTTATACCATATTCTATGGGTCAAGTATTCACAGGGATTGCCTAGATTTAAGAAGAGAAAAGATAGGGTCTTGTATCTCTATAGAACTTCTGTTTAAAAAATGACCATTTTTAATTTACCACAAAAGGCAAAATTGTAAATTTATTACATGCTTATACAATTTGTGACATCTACTATGATTATGAAAATGTATGCTGTAGTGAATCTTAATGTTCTAAAGAATATAACCATTGACTCTCAGGAGATATGGATTTTGGTCCCTGGATCTCAATAACTACTCATATGGCTTTGGGCAAGAAAATTATCTTTTCAAGGCTTTAGTTTTATATTCATTAATCAGTCTTTATTTGGTAACTTCTATGGGTAAGACACTACATTAAAACATAGAATACTTCACTACAAGGAGCTATAATTGGTTAGAACTTGACTAAATTATTTCTAAACAATAGAACCCTTTCCAGCTCTAAAGGTTTATGATTTTTAGAGATTTCTTTCTTTTTTTTTTTGAGTTGGAGTCTCACTCTGTCGCCCAGACTGGAGTGCAGTGGCCGCTCCCGGCCACCGCAGCCTCGACCTGCTGGGCTCCGGCGATCCTTCCGCCTCAGCATTCTGAGTAGCCGGAATTACAGGCGCGCGCTACCATGCTTGGCTAATTTTTTTATTTTATTGTAGAGATGAGGTCTCGCCTGCCCAGGCGGGTCTCGAACCTGCGGGCTCAGGCAATCCACTCACCTCAGCCTCCCAAAGGCGTGGGATTACAGGCTGAGCCACCGAGCCCGGCTTGAGATTTCTTAATGTTGGCAAGAGACAGAGGGTAATATTTGTGCCAACTATAAAAATCAACACAATTCACGTTATGTCTCCTTAGTTTTGGTGATCTGAGAAGATGACTTATATAAGACAAAAATAAAACCTCTTCAAATAGTTCTCACTTACAAAGAATTTTCCTATGTGATAATGAGATGGTTTACAGTTAATCTATATATGCATGCCTTTCTATTTTCTAAAATATTGGCCTGAGTACTTTTTAAATTGTTTCCTTAAAAAGAGTTAGACAACTTAAAGTTGTTTTATTGTCTACATAACTGTCCTTCATTGATTAGTAAGTTATAGATTATAATCCTTGTAGTATTAACTATCACCTGTATGCTGACACTCACAAATCTGTATCTTCTGCCTAAGGTTTCAAATTGTCGGCTGGATATATACATACGAATGTCCTAGAGGCTTCTCAAATGCAATCAGTATCAAACTGAAACACTCATGTGTTTCAATTCCTCAAACCTGATTTGCCATCTTTATTTCAAATTGAGGTTAATAACATTACCATTTACTTTTATTCCTCAGCTTCACATTCTGTACAACAAAGCACTCTACAGTTTGTTTTTTTTTTATGCCAGGTGTTCTCAAATTATTATCCTTCTCTCAATCCACATTACCAATGCCCTATTTTGTCATCACCTTCTCTAGACTTTTGCAATACCATCTCAACTAGTCTGTTTTGTCTTCAGTATCATTGTCCTGAAATCCCTCTTAGACCAGTGCAGTCATAGTAATTCTCTAAAATAAAATAAGATTGTTGCACTCTCCTGCTTAATATTTTTTAATGACACCATTGTCTTCTTTAAGTCTGAAAAATGTTATGCTGTTTTTCATCTCAGCACATATGTGTATGATATTCCTTTTGCCTATAGTGTTTCACATTTACACACAAAATGTCAGATTGCCATTGTTCAAGTCCCAGCTTTCCTATATGGCCTTGGGCAAGTTATTTATTTTTTAATGTTTTATTTCTTAATTTTATTTTTAATTAATAAATAATTATATATGCTTATGAAGTATAATGCGATGTTTTGATACATGTTTGCGATGTGGACAGAATAAATCAAATTAACAAATCTCTTGCTTCATATACTTTTCTTCTTTTTTAATTTTAAGGCTGTGGGGTACACGTCAGGGTTGGGTACATAATTGCTCTAGGTACAAGTGAAGTTTGGATCTTACATTGGCCCTCATTTTACCTGGATTAGGATCAGGCACACTTATTGATTGTATGTGCTCCCCATTAGAAGTGTCCCACTAAGGTCAATCCCTTTCTTGTAGTATTATTCAGGATCCACTTATGAGTGAGAAAATGTGGTACTCAGTTTTTGTTTCTGTGATAGATGACTGAGTATGATACACTCTCAATTCATCCATGTTGCTGTGAAGTCCATAATTTATCCCTTCTGTCTATGTGCCACATTTTCCATTGTGTATATGTACCACATTTCTTTAATCTAGCCCATTCTCAATGGGCAGATCAGTCGGTTCCATGCTTTTGCTATTGTGAAGTGTTGCAATAAACATGAGTGCATAGGTATCTTTTTTGTAGAATGATTTGAGCTCCTCCAGGTATGTTCCCAGAAGGGGGATTGCTGGGTTGTATGGAAGGTGAATTTCTTGTTCTTTTTTTTCTAAGGACTTTATTTTTAATTTTGTTATTATTTTTTACTATAAAGATGATGGGTGCAATTCAGGGTTAGGTACACAAACATTGATTGTGCAGGTACCCTAGTTGATGAGGTATGCCCCTTCCTTCCCTAGCAGTTTCCCTCAACTACTAATCCCACCTCCTCCCCTGACAGTTTCTCATTACTGCCAAATGCTTTCTTATAGTATTATAATTGTTCAAAATCCATTTATGAGTGAAAACATATGGCACTCTATTTTTGTTTCTGTGATAGAGCACTGAGTATGATCGACTCCAAATCCATCCAAGTTGCTGCAAAGTCCATATATTTGTCATTCTTTATGGTTGCATAATATTCCATTGTGTATATGTAGCACATTTTCTTTATTCAGTCCAGTTTTGATGGACAACATGATTGGTTCCCTATTTTTGCTACTGTGAGTAGAGCTGCAACAAACATACGTGTGCAGGTTTTTTGTTTTTTTGTTTTTGTAGAATGATTTGAGTTCCTGTGGTTATATTCCAAATAGGGGAATTGCTGGGTCATATAGAAGGTCAATTTCTAGTTTTTCAGAAATCTCCACACTGTCTTCCAAAGAGGTTGAACTAGTTTGCATTCCCACCAGCAGTGTAGAAGTGTTCATTTTTCTCCACATCCTCACCAGCAGCTGTTGTTGTTTGTTTTATTAAAGAAGGCCTTTCTTACAGGGGTTAGGTGGTATCTCAATGTGGTTTTGATTTGCATTTCTCTGATGATGAGTGAGGCTAAGCACTTTTTCATGTCTGTTGGCTGCCCATATATCTTCTGAGAAGTGCCTATGCATGTCTCTTGCCCACTTTTTAAAGGGGCGGTTTCGGGGTTTTTTTGTTTTGTTTTGTTTTTTTCCTTTCAGCTCATTTGAGTTCTGGATCCTAGATGTTAGGCCTTTGTCAGATATACAATTGGAAAAATTTTTTTCCATTCTGTGGGCTGTCTCCCTGCTCTCTTGGTGGTTTATTTGTTTTGCAGAAGCTGGTTAGTTTGATGAGTTCTCACTCATCTAACTTATTTGTTAAGGTATTGGCCTTTAGGGTTCTGAATAAGAATTGGTTGCCAGTTCCAATTTCCATAAGGGTGTCTCCTGCATTTTCCAAGATTCTTATAGTTTGAGGTTTTACATCCAGGTCTTTGATCCATTTAGAGTTAATTTTTGTGTATGGTGATAGGTTTCAATCTTCTGCATGTGGTGAGCCAATTTTCCCAGCACCATTTACTGAATTGGTTCTCCTCTCCCCAGTGGTTGCTGTTGGAGGTTTTGTTAAAGATGAGTTTGTTGAGGAATTGAGGCTTTGCTTCTGGAATCACTATTCTGTTCCACTGGTCTATGAGTTGGTTCGTGTACCAATACCAGGCTGTTTTGATTACTGTAGCCTTATAGTAAAGTTTGAAGTCTGGAACCGTGATACTTCCTGCTTTGTTTCTTTTGCTAAGGATTGTTTTGGCTATTCTATTCATGGTTGTTCATTTCCATAGGAATTTCTGTATTGTCATTTGCAGGTCTGAGAAGAATGTGTTGGTAATTTAATGGGTATTGCGTTGAATTTGTAGATTGCCTTTGGTAGGATGGACATTTTATCAATGTTGATTCTTCCTATCCATGAGCATGTAATATTTTTCCAGTTGTTTGTGTCTTCTTGGATTTCTTTGAGCAACATTTTGTAGTTCTTATTTTAAAGGTCTTTCACTTCTCTGGTTAGGAAGATGCCAAGGTATTTCTTTTGTGTGTGTATATGTGGTTATTCTCAATGGGATTGTGCTTTTTACTTGGGTCTCTGCCTGCTTGTTGTTGGTGTATAGGAATGCAAATGTCTTTTGCACCTTTATTTTGTACCCTGAGACTTTGCCAAAGTCCTTTATCAGTGAAAGCAGATTTTTGACAGATTCTCTTGGATTTTCAAGGTTTAGGATCACATCATCAGCAAAGAGGGATAACTTGACTTCCTC
Source organism: Carlito syrichta (assembly GCF_000164805.1). Lineage (NCBI taxonomy): Eukaryota > Metazoa > Chordata > Mammalia > Primates > Tarsiidae > Carlito > Carlito syrichta. Next base: position 18,668 of record NW_007251342.1, on the reverse strand, counting down.
TTTTCCTATTTGAATACCCTTGATATCCTTCTTTTGTCTAATTGCCCTTATTTTGTCCAACGCATTATTGAACAAGAGGGGTGAGTGTGGGCAGTCTTGTCTTGTTCCAGTTTTCAGGGGAAGTGATTCCAGCTTCTGTCCATTTAGCAATATATTACTTGTGGGTTTATTGTAGATAGCACTTACTATTTTGAGGTATGTTCCTTCTATACCTTGGTGTTTGAGAATTTTTATCAAGAAGGGATGCTGGATTTTATCAAAACTTTTTTCTGTGTCTAATGGGATAATCATAAGGTTTTTGTTTTTACATCTGTTGATGCATTTGACATTTATGGTCTTGCAAATGTTGAACCAGCCCTGAATCCTGGGGATGAAGCCTACTTGGTCATGGTGGATGATTTTTGAGATGTGTTTTTGGATCTGATTTGCTAGAATCTTGTTGAGGATTTTTGTATACATGTTCATAAGGGATATTGGCCTGTAGTTCTCTCTCTCTTTTTGTTGGATCTTTACCTGGTTTGGGTATCAGTGTGATGTTAGCTTCATAAAATAATTTGGGGAGAATTCCGTCTTTCTCAATTGCCTGGAATATTTTCAGTGGGATTGGTATCAGCTTCTCCTTGTACGTTTTATAGAATTCTGTTGGCACCCATGCAGTCCAGGGCTATTTTTTTGTAGGTAATTTTCATATGAAAGAGTCAATTCCCTGGGTTGTTATTGGTCTATTTAGTGTCTCAATGTCTTCTTGTTTCAACCTGGGGAGGATATGTGATGTCAGAAATTCCTCCAATTCATTTAGGCTATCAAGTTTGTTTCTATACAGGTGTACATTATAATCTCTGATAATCTTATTTATTTCTTCGGGGTCAGTTGTGATTTGAAGTTTTATATTTCTGATTGTGTTTATTTGGCCTTTTTCTCTCTTTTTCTTGGTCATTCTGGCTAGGGGGACCATCAATCTTGTTAGTTCTTTCAAAGAAACAGGTTTTTGTTTTGTTGATATTTTCTATGATCTTTTTGTTTTCTATGCCCCATATTTGGGCTCTTATTTTTGTGATTTGGATTCTTCTTCTAAAGTTGGGGTTTTGGTGGTTTCTCTTTCCAGCTCCTTTAGGTGGTTTGTTAGGCTTTCCACTTGTGATCTTTCCATTTTCTTGATGTGTGCTCATAGAGATACAAATTTCCTCTGAGAACTGCTTTCACGGCATCCAAGAGGTTTTGGTAAGATGTTTTTTCATTTTCATTTGTTTCCAGGAACCTTTCAATTTCTGCTGTGATTTCAGTGTTGCCCCAGTAGTTGTTCAGCATCATACTATTTAGTGTCCATGTCTTTGAGGGCTTTGAGGAAATTTTTTAGGGGTTGATATGTATTTTTATTCCACTGTGGTCTGAGAATGTGCATGGCAAGATTTCAACCTTATGGAACTTGTTTTTGCTTGATTTATGGCGAAGGATATGATCAATCTTGGAGTATGTTCCATGTGGTGATGAGTAGAATGGTTGCTGGGTGGAATAATCTGTGGGTATATATTAAGTCCATTTGGTTGAGTATCAAGTTTAAGCTCTGGATCTCCTTGTTGATTTTTTGCCTCGATGCTATATCTAGGGCTGTCAGTGGGGTTCTCAAGTCCCCTACTATTATAGTGTTAGAGTCAATATCTTTTTTAAGTTTACTTGGTAGTTGCTTTATACATGCTGCTGTTCCTGTGTTGGGTGTGTATATGTTTAGGATGGATATTTCTTGTTGATGGATTGAACCTTTTATCATTATTTAGTGTCCTTTTGCATCGTTTAAAAAATTTTTGATAGCTTAAATGTTGTTTTGTCTGATATTAAGAGTGCAACTCTTGCCTTCTTTTGTGATCCACTTGCCTGGAAACTCGTTTTCCAACCTTTAACTTTGAGTCTGTGTTAATCCCTTGAAGTGAGATGAGTCTCCTGGATGCAGCATATAATTGGGTCATGGTTTCTTATCCAGTCCACCATTCTGTGTCTTTTCAGTGATGCATTTAGTCCATTCACATTCAGGCTGATTATTGAAATGTGATTGTTTATCCCTCTCATGAGGTTCTTATAAAATTTTTCCTTTGTTTACTTGTTTTCTTTTGGTTTTGGAATTAATGTATGTGTGTATTTACAAGTTTCTTGTTGTGCTATATTCTCTGGTGATTCTGTGCTCTGCTATTCTCTTGGGAAGTATGCAGTCAATCTTTTTCTTCTTTCTTCTGTGCTTAATACCTTTTGAATTGTCTCCTGTAGAGCTGGTCTGGAAGCTGCATAATCTCTTAGAGATTGGATGTCTGGGAAGGATTTTAATTCTCCATCGCTGATGAAGCTGAGCTTGGTTGGATAAGAAATTCTTGGTTTAAATTGTTTATCCATGAGGACTTTGAAAATAGGGCTCCAGTCCCTTTTTGCTTGTAGTGTTTCTGCTGATAGGTCTGCTGCTACTCTGATTGGTTTCCCCTGGTCTGTAGTCTGATCTTTCTCTACTGGTGCCTTTAGGATTTTTTTTTGTATCTTCTTTGTGTAGGTGAAATATTATAAGTCTAAGGGTTGGTCTTCTCATTTGATGTCTTGTGGGGGTTCTCTGTATCTCTTATGCTTGGCTGGTCACATCTATCATGAGATGAGGAAAGTTTTCTTGGTTACCTACTGGAATAATTGCTCCAGTTTGTTTTGCATTTCTCTTTCTATTTCTTGTGTAACAGTGAGGCATAGGTTTGACCTCTTGATATAATTGCACATTTGTTGTAGACATTGTTCTTTCTTTCTGAGTCCTCTTTCTATGTTTTTTTACAGATCAGGTTAATTCCATGTTCTGGTCTTTGAGTTCTGAGATTCTTTCTTCAACTAGATTAATTCTGCTTTCCATATTTGTCATCTTGTTATTTACTTCCTGTATGAAACTTTTTATTGCCAAAATCTCTGTTACAAGTTCTTTCAGTGTTGCATCTTGTCTTTCTTGAGTTCTATTCACTCTTTCCAACCATTACCTGATCCTGTCATATTCTGGGAACAGTCTTTGGTGACTTCCATTATTTGGGCACCAAGGTCTTGTTTTTCAAGAATTTTGTATTTGGTACACTTGAAATTGTCTGAGGTCTTCCTTTGGCTTTTCCTCATTTGTGATAGATCTCCTGTTTTTCTCTTAGTTCTGTTATTCTGTGTCATTGGGAGAGGCTTTCCTTTCTGACATTTTCTCAGACCCCTATTTTTCCCTGATCCAGGCTCTGGATTTGTTCTATTTTGAAATAGATGGTAAATGGAAAGCTTTGCTGTCTCTTGTAGTTTTCAAAATTTGAATAAAGTGCTGGATGGGGTGCTAGGAATCAGATACGACTTGCAAATTAAAGTGTTCATTTATGTGGTATGTGTTCCCAGAGACTCACTCCCCACTACCACTCTATATGGTGATGCAAAGCAGAAACCAATGCAAAAGCAATTGAACACTTACACACACTCCAAAACAAACTGGAATAACAACAAAGCAAAACAAAACATTCAGTAACAAGAAGGCCCCCAAGAAAACTAAATGCACACATACATGCCTAGCACAAAGTGAATAGAGAAGAAAAACAGAAAGACTGAAATAAAAAATAAAATAAAATAAAGGCATTCAGGTTGAACCCTCACACTTATATTGACATTCCCCTTAAACTATAGAAAATGAATATAAAAAAGACCCAGAAGAACAGAAGAACAAAAACCAACAACCACAACAAATTTGAAAGATGAACATTCAATCATTCACATGCACACAAAAACAGAAAACAACAAAAGAAAAAAGAAACAGAAAAATAAAAGAAAAATAGAAAAATTATGGGAGATATGCAGATCAAACTCTCCCATACACATCCATGCACAAAGGAAAAATATTTTAAATATAGATGAACTAGCAAACAAACGGTCAAAAAATGTTTTTTAAATTAAAAAATAATTGAAAATTTAAAAAACAAAAACAAACAAAAACCCTGCCCTCTTGTGGCAGGCTAATTGTTTCTCTAATGTCGCTCCTGCAGAGCCACCCCTTTCACTCTCTCCTCAGGGAATGAAGCAGGGAAAGAGGAGGGACAGTGGAGGTGGGTGAGGCTGCAGGTATCCCCTCCTACTCTCCTGTCATCAGGAAGATCTCTGGTGGGGGAGTATGGGACTGTCTCTTCCCCAGGTATGTACTCTCACTGGAGTGCCACAGCCAGATCTATCCTGGAATGGAGCTCTACTATTGCATCTGATGTCCAGACTCTGACTGGGTTTGTCCCTCTCAGTCGTGGCCCAGCTGTGTGGGAGGATTTCTGGGAAGGAGGGGGTGTGGGTCAGCCCCAGACTCACCATTGATCTCTTTGGAGTTCTTCCTCCTCCTTTTCTGGCCACACACTTTGTCCCACAGTTGCATCTGTGTAGGGGGTGGGGAGCCTGGAACTCAGCACTCGTCAGGCCCCTCTGAAGTTTGTGCTTTCAGGATAATCCCTTTCGTCCATGATCAACCCCTGAGTAGTTGATCCACCAGTCACAGAGATCAGATCTGTTGGTCCATAATGAGCAAGTCAGAGCACTTTCTTGCCCCACCTTCAATATGATGGTGGGGTGCCTCTCTTGTGCTCTTCCATGGGAACTTGCCTCTGGACTTCATCTGCAGCCCCTTCCAGAGCCCTGCAAGGTGCTAAAGTGATGAGGCAAAGCCCAGAGCAGTCTCTCTCCTGCTTCAATGGCGAGGTAGCGCCGCCTGGGACAATAGTGTCCCCCTGTCGCTTTTCCAAAGGAAAACTTCTGTCTGTTTTGAAGAAACAATGGTGCTCTGCTTCTGCAACCCGGGAAGAGCCAGGGATGAAGTAGAGAAGCTGCAGCACCTGCTGTTGCACAAGGGGCCTGGTCACCCACTCACAAGCCCCACTTAGATAGTCTCTCCCAGCATTTTCTTGCTAGGGAGGGTTTGTTGATTAAAAAAAAAGAGAGAGAGAAACAAAAGAAAGAGAAAATGGCCCTTGGCTTCTGTGTCCCAGGATTCACTAGAGTCCAAGCCGAGATGCTGTGGCACCAGCCAATGCACAGGATAACCCTGGCCGCTAGCTCCCTAGCCCTCACTCTGTCAGTCACTCAAACGCCTATTTACTCACCAGCACATAAACAAAATTTTCCATACACTCACTCACTCACACGGGGACTCACATTGTCCGACTAGCTCAGCTGTCATCTCCCCATCCTCGATTTTCTTGTTCTTTTAGAAATAACCACGCTGTTTTTCATAGAGGTTGAACTAATTTGCACTCCCACCTACAGTGTAGAAGAATTCCATTTTCTCCACAGCCTTGCCAGCATCTGGTGTTTTTTTTTTCTTTTTTTAATTAATGATGGCCATTCTTACGCAGTTAGGCCAAATATCAGTGTGGTTTTGATTTGCATTTCTCTGATGATTAGTGAGGCTGCACCTTTCTCACATGTTTGTTGGCTGCTCATATGTCTTCCTTTGAGAAGTGTCTGTTCATTCATCCTTGTACTGATAAAGAACTTTGGCAAAGTCTCAGGGTATAAAATCAACATGCCAAAGACAGTCACATTTTTATATACCAACAACAAACAGGCAGACAACCAAATAAAAAGTATAAGCCCATGCATAATAGTCACACACACACAAAATCTTCCTAAACAGAGAAATGAAAGACTTTTATGAGAAAAACTTCCTAAACAGAGAAATGAAAGACTATTATGAGAAAAACTATATAACACTGTTCAAAGAAATCAAAGGAGACAGAAACAAATGGAAATATATCCCATGCTCATGAGTTGGAAGAAATAATATTGTTAAGATGTCCGTTCTATCCAAAACAATATACAGATTCAACATAATATCCATTAAATTACCATCATCATTCTTCTTGGACCTGGAAATGACATTGCAGAAATTCATATAGAAACAAAAACTACCTCAAATAGCCAAAACAATCCTCAACAAAATAAACAAAGTGGGGAGTGTCAACACTTCTGGGCTGTAAATTTTATTATGAGGCTACAATAATCAAAACAGCCTGTTATTGGTACAAGAACAGACATATAGACCAATGAGACAGGATAGAGATTCTGGAAGGAAATTCTCAATTTCTCAACCAACTCATCTTCAACAAAGCCATCATTAACAACCACTGGGGAGAGGAGAGTCTTTTAGTAAATGGTGCTGGGACAACTGGCTGACCACATGCAGAAGAATGAAACAGGATCACTACCTATCATCGTACACAAAAATCAACTCTAAACTGATCAAAAATTTAAATGCAAAACCTCAGACTGCAAGAATTTCAGAAAACACAGGAGATACATTTACGGAAATTGAAATAGACAACCAATTCCTGATGAAAACCTTAAATGCCCATGCCATAAGAGAAAAGGTAGACAAGTGGGACCTCATCAAACTGAAAAGTTTCTGCAAGGCAAAAGAAACTGTCAAGAGAGTGAATAGACAGCCCACAGAATGTTGGGGGAAAAATTGCAAACTGCACATCTGACAAAAGCCAGGATCTACAAAGAACTCAAATGTACCAAAAAGGAAAAAAACACAGTCCCACCAAAAAGTGGGCCTCATGTACTTTTCATTTTTGTGGTGTATACATTTAAAATATACTATTTTATCAATTTTTTTGTGTGTGTTGGAGTCTCACTGTCCTCCATGTTGGAGTGCAGTGGCAAAAGCCTCGACCTGCTGGACTTCAGTGATCTTTCCACCTCAACTTTCCAAGTAGCTGGAACTACAGGCACAAGCCACCATGCTCGGTTAATTTTTTAATTTATTGTAGAGATGAGCTTTCACCAATTTGCCTAGACTGGTCTCAAATCTGTGGGCTCAGGCAATCCTCTCACCACAGCCTCCCAAAGTGCTAGGATTATAGGCATAAGCCACCACACCCGGTCCTATTCTTTGATCGATTTTGAAACATACAGTGCATTATTATATATTATAGTTAGCACTCTGTGACAGATCACTGAAGTTTATTCCTACTGTCTAACTGAAATTTTGTACTTTAAAAAATTTTTATTTATTTTAAAAATGTGGAATACAATTCGGGATTAGGTAGATAGGTGATCATTTTGCAATTAAACATTGGGTCTCCCTTTGATCCCCACTTCACCTGGTATGAGTTGATATACCCCTGTTGATGTGAAGTGTCCCCCTGTGTCCTGTCATTTCTCCACTACGGTCAATCCCTTTCTTATAGTATTATGATAAATGTTCAGGGTCCAGTTATGAGTGAGTACATGTGGTTCTCAGTTCTTTGTTTCTGTGATAGATCACTGAGTATTATAGACTCGAAGTTCAGCCAAGTTGCTGCAAAGTCCATAGTTTTATTCTTCCTTATGACTGTGCAGTATTCTATTGTGTATATGTACCACATTTTGTTAATCCAGCTCAATTTTGTTGGACAGCAGGATTGGTTTCATGTTTTTGCTATTGTGAATATTGCTGCAATAAACATGCACGTGCAGGTATCTTTTTCATAAAATGATTTGAGTTCCTCTAGAAATATTCACAGAAGGGAAGTTACTGGGTCATACAGAAGGTCAATTTTTAGCTTTTTTAGGAATCACCACACTGTTTTCCACAGAGGTGATACTAGTTTACACTCCCACCAGCAGTGTAGAAGCATTCCCAATTCCCTGCATCCTCTCCAGCAACTGTTTTTTTGAGTTTCTTATTATGGCCATCTGGACTGGAGTTAGGTGACATCTCAGTATGGTTTTAATTTGCATTTATTTTATGAGTAGTGAAACTGATAATTTTTTCATATATCTCTTATCTGCTCATCTGTTTTCTTTTGAGAAATGTTTATTCATAGCTTTTGTCCACTTTTTAATAGGGCTGTTCATTTTTCGTTTTGGCATGTTTGAATTCTTTGTCAATCCTGGATGTTAGGTCTTCATCCAATATACAGTGAGCAAACAGCCTGGTATTTGTACAAGAACAGGTATATAGGCCAATAGAACAGGATAGAGATTCCAGAAGCAAAACCTTAATTTGTCAACCAACTCATCTTCGACAAACCCCCACCAACAACCACTGGAGAAAGGAGAACCTATTCAGTAAATGGTGCGGGGAAAACTGGCTGACCATATGCAGAAGATTGAAACAGGACCCCTACCTATTACCATACACAAAATTCAACTCTAAATATACTAAAGACCTAAACACAAAACCTTAAATTATAAAAATCTTAAAAAGCGCAGGAGACACCCTTGTGGAAATTGGAATAGGCAAATAATTCCTGCTCAAAATCACAAATGCCCATGCCATAAGATAAGATAGATAAGTAGTTCTTTATCAAACTGAAAAGCTTCTGCAAAACAAAGAAACCCACCAAGAAAGAGGGAAGACACCCCACGGAATGGGAAATATGCTTTTTAATGAACATCTCTCCATTATCTATACACCAACATTTCTTTAACCACTGGTAACAATCATTCTCTTATTTTATGAGTATAACATTTTTAGATTCCACATATAAGTAACTCATGTGGGTTTTGTCTGTCTATGCCTGGCTTAGTTCTTTTAGCTTAATGTCTTCCGGGTGCATGCATGTTGTTTCAAATGACGGTATTTCCCCATTTTTAAGGCTGAATAATATTTGATTGTGTATCTATACCACATTCTTTGTCCATTTACCTTATGGTGGATGTCTAGGTTGTTGGGTTGTACAGTAATCCTATTTTTAGTTTTCTGAGGAAACTTTATAGTTTTTCATAATAACTATATTAATTTTCATTACCACCAACAGCTCTCTTTTCTCCACACCCTCCACTACACTTGTTACCTTTTTTGTAATGCCTATCCTAACAGGTGTAAGGTGATCCCTCATTGTGTTTTAATGTACATTTTCCAGATGATCAGTGATGATGAGCATTTTTTCTTATATCTGCTAGCCATTTCTATTATTTCTTTTGAAAATGGGTCCTTTGTCCATTTTTTATTTGATTGTTTTCTTGCTATTGAATTTGTTGTATATTTGAAATATTAACTCCTTATCAGATGTACACTTTGAAAATATTATTTTCCAATCTGTGGGCTGCCTCTTCACTCTAATACTTGCTTATTTTGCTATGCAGACACTTTATAATTTAATGCAATCCCATTTATTTAGTTTTGCTTCTGTTTCCTGTGGCTTTGGGGTTATTACCAACAAATCTTTGAACAGATCGATGTCACGGAGTCTTTCACTTGTTTTCTTCTAGAAGTTTAACAGTTTCAGATTTTATGTTTAAGTCTTTAATCCTTTTTGAGTTGACTTTTATATGTATTTGTGAAATAAGTGTCAAATTTTATTTTTCTTGCAGATATCTAGTTTTTCCAACACCATTTGTTGAAGAGATTGTCTTTTCTTCATTGTGCATTCTTGACAGTTTTGTCAATTATCAATTGTCCATAAATGTGTGGATTTACTTCGTGATTCTTTATCTTGTTTCATTGGTCAATATGTCTGTTTTTATGTCATTTCTATGCTATTTTGATTATTATAGCTTTCAAATAGATTCTGAAGTCACATAACGTGATAGCTTCAATTTTACTTTGTTTTTTCAAGATTTCTCTGGTTATTCATGGTCTTTTGTTTTTCCCTATGAATTTTAGGAATTTTTTTTATCTCTGTGAAAGATGACATTGGAATTTTGATAGGGATTGCATTAAACCTGTAAATTTATTTGGGTACTATAGGCATTTTGATACTTTTAATGATTCCTATGCATGAACATGAGGTATCTTTCATTTATTTTTGTCATATATAAATTCTTCTTTCATCAATGTTTTATTGCCAGCTCCATGATTAATTTATTTCAAAGTGTTTTTAAAATGTCATTGTGAATAACTGATTTTTAAATTCTTTTGTGGGGAATTTTCAGTTCATTATCAGTGAAAAGAAATGCTACTGATTTTGTGTACTGACTGTGTGCTTTGCAAATCTCTGAATTTGTTTACTCTAATACTTTTATTCTTGGTGGAGTTTTTAGGAATTTCTGTATATAATATCAAGTCACCAGCAAACATGGACAATTTTACTGGTTTATTTCCTATTTGAATGCTTTTTTAAATTTTTGTCTAACAGCTCTGCCTAGAAACTTACAGAACTGTGTTTAACAGAAGTGGCAAGATACCATTTAAAAAAAATAATCACACTAGCTGGGTGTGATGGGTCATGCGTGTAATCCCAATACTTTGGGAGTCAGAGACGAGAGGATTGCCAAGCCCAGGGGTTCAAGACCAGACTGAGCAACTTGGTGAGACCCCGTCTCTATAATAAATCAAAAAATTAGCCGGGCATGGTGGCACATGTCTGTGGTCCCAACTATTTAGAAGGCTGAAGTGGAAGGATTGTCTGAGCCCACGCTGCAGTGTGTGTGGGCAGCAGAGTGAGACTCTAACTCAAAAAAATAAAAAATAAAATGAAACAAAATAAGCATCCTGACTTTTTGTCTTTTTTATCTCCTTTAAGGACTTTCATAATGTGTATAGTTGTCTGTTTGATGATTTTCCTTAGATCCCTTACTCGTTTTGATTTTTAAATATAATTTTTTTCTTTTTCTTTTTTAAATTGGCTATTTTTAAATGCTTTGTCTTTGAATTTGTCAATTATTTCTTCTGCATGATTAATTCTGCTATTGAAACTCTATGTGACTTTTCAGTCATATAATTGTACTTCTCAGTTTCATGATTTCTATTTTATTTTTTGTACTTTCTACTTTTTATCAACCTTGTTTTGTTTCTACATTGTTTTTCTAATTTAATTTACTTGGTCAACTGTATTTTCTCATTGACCTTTTTAAACATGATTATTTAAAATAATTTATTCAGGCAATTTGTACATGTTTATTTATTTGTTATTAGTTATTAGAGCTTTGTATGTTTTCTTTAGTGGTGTCATGTTTTCCTCATTTCTTTGGTATACATGTGGCCTTTCACTACTGTCCTGTTATTTGAAGGAGAATACTTCATTTTCAGTCTTACAGACTGATTTCAACAAGTTAAAGTTTTTATTGGTGGTGTTTTTCTGTTAGGTCTCCAGGCTGACGGGATTACCTCTGGGATTGCAGATGAGTGGGATTTAATCCAGGTTGCATAACTGATGCTAGGATTATAGTGGATATGACAGTTGGCAGATCTATTCCCTGGGACTTTAGTGGATGTGGGTCCTATATGGTTTCTGAGTCAACTGGACTGTCTTAAAGATATTGTTCTATGGGGCTGGTGCTATGATAAGGATCCACTTCAGAGTTTACATACAGAGGACTTGGTATCAACTTCCATAATTGTTGAAGCTTTTCTGAGTCTCTGAGAGGGTTTGCATTAGATCATTGGAATGAGTCGAGTCCATGATTGAGAGAAGGTTGAACTGAAGCAAAGGATTGTTTCAGGTCCACAGCTAACACTAACATCTTCAGGCCTGTTTTAGAGAACAAAGGTAGCCATATTTCTCAATGCATTCCCAGGTAAACAGCCTGTTCTCAGGCTGATGTTGAGAAGGACTGTAGTCAATTATTTGACCATTTCAAGATTCAAAATGTGATTGAGGTTAGGGCATCAGCTTGCAGGGGCACTGCTGGACATGCTTCTCTTTAGGTCCTCAGGTGGGTGGATCCACTCTCAGTTCACAGTCAAAGGGAACTAGGGCTGATGTCTGGGCTGTCTGATAATCCACTGAAAGAGACAGGTTATCAAGCCTGCCATTGAGACTAAGATGAGCATGTCTCCCATTATAGCCTCAATCTTAGGACCTGAATTCACCTTAATTGCTTTCTAAAGGTTCTATTTCTAGATGCAGTCACATTAGGACATAGGGATTCAACATATAAGTTGGAGTGGTGGTCACAATTCATTTCATAAAAATGGCATATACATACAATGGAAAATTAGTCACCTTTAATGGGGAATAAAATTCTGACATATGCTACAACAGAAATAAACCTTGAAGACATTATACTAAGTAAAATGAAGCAGGGACAAATATTCCCTGGATTCCAATAAAACAAGATACCTAGAATAGTCAAATTTATTGAAATAGAAAACACATTGGTGATTGGCAGGGTCTAGGAGAAAAAGAGAAAGAAAAGTTAGTTGCTCAACAATCTGCATATACTTAATGCCACAAAATAACATATAATTAAAATGGTAAGTTTTATGTTGTGTATATTTAAACACAATTTTTAAAATATTTAAGCCAATTTCATGAAATTGGCCAATAAAAAAAGCAATAAACATTAAAAAAAGCAAAAGTTGAGTTCCTTTTTTTTTTTCAACTTTTAATTGTTTTTTTTAATTTTAAAATTGTGGGGTACAATTCAGGGTTAGGTATACAAATACCCTTGTTTATGAGCTGTGCTCCCCCTTCCCTAGGGAGACTCCCACTACTGCAAATCCCAACTCCCCATGCCCCCATCCCCCTGCAGATTCCCGCTACTGTCAGTCCTTTTCTTACAGTGTTACAATAGTTTTCAAGGTCCACTTGTGAGTGAGAACATGTGATACTCAGTTACTTGTTTCTGTGAGAGATCACTCAGTACTACAAACTCTATGTTCATCCAGGGTGCTGTGAAGTTCATGATTTTATTCTTCTTTATGGCTGCATAATATTCCATTGTGTATATGTACCACATTTTTTTATCCAGTACTCTTGATGGGCAGCACAGTTGGTTCCATATTCTTGATACTGTGAACAGTGATGTGATAAACACACATGTTCAGGTATCTTTTTTATAGAGTGATTTGAGTTCTTCTGGGTATATTCCCAGTGGGGAAATGGTGGGGTCATATGGAAGGTCAATTTTTAGAACTTTTAGGAATTGTCACACTGTTTTCCACAGAGGCTACATTAGTTTACATTCCCACCAACAGTATAGAAATGTTCCCTTTTCACCACATTCTCTCCAGCATCTGTTATTTTTTGAGTTATTGATGATGGCCATTCTGACTGGAGTTAGGTGGTATCTCAGTGTAGTTTTAATTTGCATTTCTTTGATGATTAGTGAGGTTGAACATTTTTTCATGTATCTGTTGACTGTTCACATGTCTTTTTTGAGAACTGTCTATTCATATCTTTTGTCCATTTTGTAATGGGGCTGTTTGTTTCTTTTCAGCGTGATTGAGTTCCTTGTAGATCCTAGATGTTTGGCCTTTGTTAGACAAAAAGTTGGCAAATATTTTCTCCCAGTCTGTGGACTGTCTCCCAGTGCTCTTGATGGTTTCTTTGGTTTTGCAGAAGCTTGTCACTTTGATGAAGCCTTACTTGTCTAACTTATCTGTTATGACATGGGCGCTTGGGCTTTTGTTCAGGAATTGGTTGTCAGTTCCAATTTCCATAAGAGTGTCTCTTGCATTTTCTAAGGTTCTTACAGTTTGAGATATTACGTTTAGGTCTGTGATCCATTTAGAGTTTATTTTTGTGTATAGTGATAGGTAGGGGTCCTGTTTCAACTTTCTACATTTGGTCAGCCAGTTTTCCCAGTACCATTTACTGAATAGTTTCACCTCTCCCAAGTGGTTGGGGGTGGAGGCTTTGTCAAAGATGAGTTGGTTGAGAAATTGAGGTTGTGCTTCTGAAATCTCAATTATTTTCCATTAGTCTATATGCCTGTCCTTGTACCAATACCAGGTTGTTTTGAGTATTGTAGCTTTATAATAGAGTTTAAAGTCTGGGAGTGTGATATCTCCTGGTTTTGTTTTTTTTTTTTTTTCTGAAGATTTTATTGGCTATTCATGGTCATTTATGTTTCCATATGAATTTCTGTATTGTTGTTTCTAGGTCTGAGAAGAGTTTTGCTGGTAATTTGATGGGTATTTTGCTAAATCTGTAGATTACCTTAGGTAGAATGAAATCTTAACAATGTTGATTCTTCTAATCTATGAGTATGAATATTTTTCAACTTGTTTTTGTCATCTTTGATTTCTTTGAGCAGTGTTTTATAGTTTTCATTGTAAAGGTCTTTCACTTCTCTACTTAGGAAGATGTCAAGGTATTTCATTTTTTTGTGTGGTTATTGTGAATAGAATTGTGCTTTCTATTTGGGTTTCTGTTTGTTTATTATTGGTGTATAGAAATGTGATTGTCTTTTGCACATTTATTTTATACCTTGAGATTTTGCCTAAGTCCTTTTGCAAGTAGGTTTTTAACAGATTCTTTTGTGTTTTCTAGGTATAGAATCATGTCGTCTAAAAGAGCAATAACTTGATTTTCTCTTTTCCTATTTGGATACCCCTGATCGTCTTCTCTTCTCTGATTTCTCTAGCTAGGACATCCAAAACTATAAGGAACATAAGGGATGAGAGTGGGTATCCTTCTCTTGATCCAGTTTTCAGGGGAAATGATTCCAATTTTTGTCTGTTTAGGAGTATGCTGGCTGTGGGTTTCTCATCAATGACTCTTTATATCTTGAGGTATGTTCCAACTATGCCTAGATGTTCAAGTGTTGTTGTCAAGAAGGGGTGCTAGATTTTACCAAAAGCTTTTTTTGCATCTAATGATATAATCATATGGGTTTTTTTAAACATCTGTTGATGTCTTTAATTACAATGATTTTCTTAAAAATGTTGAACCAGACATGCATCATGGGATGAAATCTACTTGGCCGTGTTGGATGATTTTTGAGATGTGTTGTTGAATCTGGTTTGCTAGGATCTAGCTGAGAATTTGGGCACTTATGTTCATCAAGGGTATTGGCCTGTAGTTAACTTTCTTTGTTGGATCTTTACCTGCCTTGGGTATCAATGCGATGTTTGTTTCGTAAAATGATTTCGGGAGAATTGTTTTTCATTTCTGGGAATACTTTCAGTAGGATTGGTATCAGTTCCTCCTCGTACGATTTGTAGAATTCTGTTGGAAAGCAATCTGGTCCAGGGCTTTTATTTGTAGGTAGTTTTCTTATAACATAATCAATTTCCTGAATTGTTATTGGTCTTTTTAGGGTCTTGATTACTTCTTGTTTCAACCAGGGGAGCTTCTGTGGTGTCAGAAAGTCCACCATTTCCTTGAGGTATTCAAGTTTGTTTCCATATAAGTGTATATAGTAGTCTCTGATAATCTTTTATATTTGTTTGGGGTCAGTTGTGACTTCTTTTGCATTTTTGGTTGTGTTTATTTGGGCTTTTCTCTCTTTTTCTTGGTCTGTCTAGTTAGGGGACCATCACACCTGTTTATCCTTTCAAAGAACCAGCATTTTGTTTCATTGATTTTTTTTATTATTATCTATCTGTCTTCTATGTCCTGGATTTGGCCTTTTATTTTGATGACCTAGATTGTTCTTCTGAATTTAGGGTTTTGGTGGTCTTGCTCTTCCAGCTTCCTTAGGTGACTTGTTAGGCTGTTAATTTGTGATCTTTCCATTTTCTTCATGTGTGTTTGTAAAGATATGAATTCCCCTCTTACTACTGATTTCATGACATCCCAGTTGTTTCTTCATTTTCATTTGTTTCCAGGTACCTTTTAATCTCTGTTTTGATTTCATTGTTAACCCAGGAGTTGTTTAGCATCATACTGTTAAGTGTTCATGTTTTTGTGGGTTTGGGGGGAACTTTATTGGTGTTGATGCTTATTTTTATTCCACTGTGGTCTGAGAAGGTGCATGGGGAAATTTCAATTTTACGAAATTTGTTTATGTTTGATTTATGGTCAGTGATGTGGTCAAGCTTGGAATACCTTCCATGTGGGTGATGTGTAGAATGTATATTTTGTGGTCATTGGGTGGAGTGTTCTGTAGGTGTCAATAAAATCCATTTGTCTCATTGAGGGTTTTGGATCTCCTTTTGATTTTTTGTCTTGATGATCTGTCCAGGGTTGTGAGTGGGGTATTAAAGTCCCCAGCTATGATAGTGTTAGAGTCAAACTCTTTTTCAAGTTTGCCTAGAAGCTGTTTTATAAAAGTTGGTGTTCCTATGTTGGTGCATATATGTTTAGAAAGGATATTTCTTGTTGATGGATTGAACCTTTTTTCATTATATATTGACCTTCTGTATTTTTTAATTTTTTTGTAGCTTAAAGGGTATATTGTCTCATATTAAGATCACAACTCCTGCTTTCTCTTATGTTCCGTTCACCTGAAATTTTGTTCCAAATCCTCTTACTTTGAGTCAGTGAGTGTCCTTTCTGGGGAAATGAGTCTATTGGAGACAATATATTATTGTCTCATGATATTTCATTCATTTTACAATTCTATATCTTTTCAGTGGTGCATTTAGTGTATTTATATTCAAACTAATTATTGAAGTGTGAGAGTTGACCCCTGTCATGAGATTCTTATATAGTTGTTATTGTTCCTGTTTGTTTGTTGTCTTTTGATTTTTTGGTTGATTCATATGTTTTCTTTTTTCTTTTTTGGGGGGGGGTTGGAGTCTCCCTCTGTCACCCAGACTGGAGTGCAGTGGCTGCTCCCAGCCACCACAGCCTCGACCTGCTGGGCTCCAGTGATCCTTCCACCTCAGCCTTCCAAGTAGCCGGAATTACAGGCATACGCTACCACGCCCAGCTGATTTTTTAAAATTTATTGTAGAGATGAGGTCTCGCTGCCCAGGCAGGTCTTGAACCCGTGGGCTCAGGCAATTCACTCACCTCAGCCTCCCAAAGGCGCGGGATTACAGGCTGAGCCACCGAGCCCGGCTGATTCATATGTTTTCAATCTTTTTCCTGAACTCTTGTGAAGAACACTGTCGTTTTTTCCCCCTTTCCTCTGTGTTTAATGCTTTCTTAAGTGTTAAACACAGAGGAGATTCTTTCCTCTGCTTGACTAACTCTGATTTCCATGCTTATCAGTTTGTTATTGTTTCATTCACAGTATGCTTTACTGCTGTTATCTCTGTTATCACTCCTTCATACTTTCCTCTTGTCTCTCCTTAATTCTATTTATTCTCTCTATTAATGTCTTGACATCTGGGTTTGTATTTTGAGACCAGTCATTCTGGGGGGTCTTCATTGTTTGCATTCCAAAGTCTGTTTTCTCCCAGGAATCTGTGTGAGACCCATATTCTTCTTGTGATTTTTCTTCATTGGTGTAGATTTTCTTTACCCCCCCCCCCCCACTATTTTTTTCCTCTTCCTAATTCTGTTGTTCAGGGATAGTTGGGTTGCTTCTACTTCTGTTTTCTCAGTCTCCTATTCTTCCTTATATGAATCCTCTGGCTTTGTACAATTTTTAAGCTGGACTGTGTGTTGGGGACTGTACTTTTGCAATTTTGAGATTTAATTGAGGAGGGAGCTGTGATTCAAAATATATCTGCAGATCCCAATATCCACTGACAAGTATATGGTCACCCTGGTACCCACTTCCCACTACCTTTCAATCTATCCATGCAGTGGGGGTGTAGATTTGCTCCCTGTAAGCAAAATGAGTTCAGTCTGCCACTCAGATCTGTCCTTTCTGTGTCTCATCCAGCATGGGGGAGGGACTTTTGTCTCTCCCAGTGTGGTGAGATTGCATTAGATACCCAGTTGGAGGCAGGGCAGAGCTGAGCAGAACTGTGTGGGGCAGTGCAGGTCTCTGCCTGGTCGTTGGACAGAGAAAATGACTGCAGTCAGCCTTTCTTCATGGGATATTGGGTTCCTCTCTGGCTCTCCCTGATCTCTCTCCACTGATTGGATCCAGGACTCCAGCTGATTTGCTATAACAGGGGATTTTGTGGGTCATGCGCCAGGCAATGAGAATCAGCTGGATTTGGCAGACTCTTCTCAGGAAAATCCCACAAACAGCACATGATCTTGTGTGCCCATGACTTGAATCTCAGGGTGGTGAGGGCTTGCAGTCACCTTCAAAGGGGGATTTCAGGTGCCTGAACCTGAGTCTCCCCTCAGAGGGACTTTCACTCTCCCAGCAGCACACAACTATTCATGCAGACAGTCTTTATGTACACTTGCTTTTGCAGAGACTCTCACAGTCTGACCTGTCCAGTCACCATCTTGTCAGCATCCCCCTGGAGTTCTTAAAAAAGACCAACAAATTTGACAAAACTTTCACTAGATGAACAAAGAAATAAGAGAAGACAAATATAACTAAAGACTGAAATGAAAGTGGAAATATTGCTACAAATGAACCATACAGAAATAAAAGCATATGAGATACTATGAATAATTGTACACTGACAAATTAGATAACCTAGATTAAATGGACAAATTTCTAAAAAAAAACACACAAAAAATTTAAACATTTGCAAGAAGAAGTGAAAAATTTCAACTGTTATAACAATCAAAAAATAAATCATTCATTAAAAACCTCCCAACCAGGAAAAATCCAGAACCAGATTGCCTTACTTGTAAAATCTACAAACTATTTTATAAATTATCACCAATTTTTCTCAAACTCTTCCAAAAAATAGAAGATGAGAGACAGCTCCTAATTTGTTTTGTGACGACAGCATTACCCTGATACCAAAGTCAGAGAAAGTATCACAAAAAATAAATATCATATAACAATATTCTTTTTAAATATAAATATCCTCAACAAAATACTAGCAAACCAAAGCCAAAAGAATATTGAAGGGATTACCCACTATGGCCAAGTTAAATTTATTCCAGGAATACAAGATAATTTTTTTTTTTAATAATTAATCAGTATTTTTATTATAGTTTTGTGGGGTACAGTTAAGGGTTAGGTGTACAATTACGTTTCTGCAGACACCCTGTTGATAAGAGGTGTTTCCCAGCCCCAGACAGATA
>NW_007251341.1:83412-97119 GCF_000164805.1 Carlito syrichta | reverse complement strand
GATGGAGTCTCACTCTGTCGCTCAGACAGGAGTGCAGTGACCGCTGCCGGCCACCGCAGCCTCGACCTGCTGGGCTCCGGCGATCCTTCCACCTCAGCCTTCCAAGTAGCTGGAACTACAGGCGCGCGCTACCACGCCCGGCTAATTTTTGATTTATTGTAGAGATGAGGTCTCGCCAAGTTGCCCAGGTGGGTCTCGAACCCACGGGCAGCAGGCAATCCACTCACCTCAGCCTCCCAAAGGTGCAGGATTACAGGCTAAGCCACCGAGCCCGGCTTAATTTTTTGATTCAGTGTAGACATGAGGTCTCACCAAGTTGCTCAGGCTGTTCTTGAACCTGTGGGCTCAGGCAATTCCCTCACTTCGGCCTCCCAAAGTGCTGGGATTACAGGCTTGAGCCACCATGCCCAGCCTCACTGGTTTTGACTTATTTCGAATAGTAGTGACCAGACTACATTGTCTTGTATCAAACAAATAAAGACTTGAGATCAGAAAGTAAACAATAGAAAGTAAAGAAAATTACATTCCTTGTATGCCCAAGTCTAGGGAATTTGTACCACTCTATATAGAATAGATTTTGAGAAAATATATTCTACTGTGATTGGAAATATCCAAAGCCTTGCCAAAGGTGAGAACTCCTGAAAGGTGGGTGCCTCTACCTCATCAATTACAAAGTCACCAGAAGCACCTGAAAAGGGCTTGCTGGTGCCACCGCAGAGTCTGGGGGACTTAGGACCTTACAATATGGCATTGCTGTCTGCCATTAAGTCTGGAGGCCCTAATTTGTTTGCTGGCTCTCTTGGTGCATCATTGGTTTTCTATCTCGTGGGCAGGACATACTATGGCAGCTCCACCTGTCTTTGATTTGGAACACTATAGGGAGACCCTAAGGAGAGGGAGTTAGGCCAAGTGAAGACTGCTGTCCCAGCAGGAGCAGAAATAACCAGATTCAAGTCATTGCCTTCCTAGCTGAGAAGACGCCTGGCACTACTCCTCAGGGTCCATCCCTTCAGTCTGCATTCTCTCAGCAGAAGGAAGCACTCCAGATCTTTACTACTCCCTTCTTGCCCTTTCTGAACCAAGCTCATGGTGCTGCTGCCAGTTGAGGCTGACCCCTGCTTAGCCCCCTATGTATCCACCTAACTCCATGGACCTTGTGAGTTAACCAATCTCTCACCTCCTCCAGAGCCAGTCTCTGGTATTCCTCCTGCTGTTTCTTCTTTTCTTTTTACCACTTATCTTTCAAGGAGGCCATAAAAAGCTGGGGTGGAGCAGTTGAAGACCAGCTTGTGCTGAGTCAATGCTTCCAAAGTCTCTTGGATGTGCAATGTGACATCAGCCTCTTCCCTACCATCTTCACACTTGCAATGATGCCACAGGCCTGGGCGCTCCCCATGCTGGGAGATGTCATGGTAGGAGTTCTGTCTAGCTGAGGAGGGAAACAGAGTGCTTGTCCCACAAAGAGTCAAGAAATGGCCGGCTCCAAGAAGATCCAACAGGAAGAAACCCTGAAGGGCCACCATGGGGTCCAGGGTTCTTTTGGTTGAGAACCTTCTGGAACAGTGGGAGGCAGGGGCAGGGGGCCTCTGGGGAGGACATCCTGAGATCACCTGCCAACACTTCTACTCAGCTCCTGGCCCTGCTACTGGACTTAAGCCAGAAGGGGATTTCCAGGGAGAGTGTGCACCAAGTCTCCGATCTGCCACTGGCCAGCAAGGTGACCACGGACAGGTGAGTTACCATCTCTGAACCTCATTGTCCTTGATTGTCAAAAAGGACAGTCAAAGTTTTTCCAGAAATTTGGTGCAGCACACAGAAGCTCAATAAACGGTAGCAGCTCCTGTTTCTACTGTTACTACCTCTGATTTTACACGAGTAAACTGAGGCACCAGGAAGGTCATTAATAACAACAACATATAATATTAAGTATTTACATTTTCTGTAAATAATATTAAGTTTTTACATTTTGACATTATTCTGTTTACATATATAAAATACAATTATAACTGTGTGTGGAGGGGAGCACATCTGGCACATACTAAGCATTAAATGTTTGTTAACGACTTAATATTATAAGGGCTTTTAACTTAATCCTCCCAACAACCTTATGAAGTAGGCACTTTTATTATCCCCATTTTATACATGAGGAAATCAGGTCATAGAGAGGTTAAATCAATTGCCTTGGTCAAATAGTCCTACGTTGTAGAACAGAGATTTAAACTCAGAGAGCCTAGATCTTAACTGCTACAATATTCTGCTCAGTCTCACAGCTGGTAAGTGATAGAAGTAGAATGCAAAACTGTGTCTGTCTGACTCCAAAGCCCATGCTCTTGACCACCTTCATAATTTGTAATGGTCATAATTCATTTACTTAAAGAAAGTTCAGCAGCCTCTTTGTTCTGGTTGGAGCTGAATCCACACTGACTATCCCTGTCCACCCCCAGACCTCT
Organism: Carlito syrichta; assembly: GCF_000164805.1. NCBI lineage: Eukaryota > Metazoa > Chordata > Mammalia > Primates > Tarsiidae > Carlito > Carlito syrichta. The sequence continues at coordinate 94,669 of NW_007251341.1, read as the reverse complement.
GGATTATATCCTATTCCTAAGCCAATAGGTAGACAAAATAAGCTAGGCAGTTAGGATGCCACGAATACTAATGTACATGCCCATCAGACTAGAGTAATGAATGCTACTCTCAAAATTCAAATGTCCCCCTAGTTTCTAAAGCACTCCCAATTTGCTCTCCAAATGAATGTGAACTTTCCCTCCTCCAAACCCTTAGAGCAATTATTTGACTCTCTCATTGAATTTCTCATATTCTGACTTACACTGAGATTATTGGAGGACTACTCTTCTCGCTCCTTCTAGAGCTAAGTGCCTTGAGAACTGTGTGGTTAAAAGATGAATTTGGCTGCTGTGTAAGAGGCACCTCTAAATAATAATGGTTTAAACAAGATGGAAGTTTGTTCCCCTCTCGCATAATGATACAGCTGCAGAATGTGGGCTGATGTTCTGCTCAGAGTTATGCAGGGATCCAAACACTTTCCATCTGTGGCTCTGAAATCCCCAGAGGGGTATCTTCATCTGTCTACAGAGTTCAATGCCTTGTCTACTTTCTGAACAATAAGAAGGGAAAGGTGGCAAGGGGAGGGCAAGCCCCTGCCTTTTAAAGACAGAACCAAGTTAAAAGTTCTGTTACTATCAAAGAAAAGAAGAACACATAGTGAAAGGAGAATAGCTATCTCAAGTGGCTGTCTTAGGAAATGCATTCAACATGATGTTATGTGTATACAGACAACATTTTTTCATTCAACAAATACGTATAAAATGCCACCATATTTCAGAGTCCAATGCAAGGCATTTATAAACAATGAATGAGCCCCTTTTATGGACGACAATCTGGAGGTAAGGTTATGAAAATTTCATGAGAGCAAATAATTTAAAATATGGACACAAGTAATTTCCTCCCATAGAAGGGTGTAGATAAAAACAGATATATCTTAAGCTGAATTTGTTGTGGCTTGCTGAAAAATATGGAAAATCAATTACAAAAAAAAAAAAGTAAACAAAGAGCCCTGATTTATCAGACTATGCTACCACTAGCAAAATATATTACAGAGTTCCAGTCCTGAATTTTTACTTTAATGACTTTTCCTGTATTTTATTTTTTCCCTATACAAAACAACACCCAAAAAAATTGTCATTTATTGCATTTAGATAGATATGTGGGTCCAAAATTGAATTCTTTCTATGTCTTCTATAAGATAAACATTCAGGGGATTTAAGCTGGGAGAGGAGCCAAAAGTCCAACTCTAATTTATTATTATTTCTAAATAATATATAAACCACCACATGAAGCTTTAATAATAATGTCAGTTGTGTTGCCACTGGAATGCATCACTGTTGTCAGCCATAGACATCACCAGCTCAGCTTTTCTCATTTCCCATGTTCTGTTAAGGTTTATGTCTACCATCTTCCCAAACTATGCCATCACCCCCTCCATCTGTCCCCACCATAAAGAGTCCAACAAATGATTTGCATTTAACATGTTAACTAAAATTCCAACAGTAATATGTAATATTAAAGAGTGAAATTTTAAAATTCAAATGTTAAGAGATGGTGAAAGTTTTGTACTGAATGAAAATGAAGTTGTATTTAACGAGAATAAATTTTTCAGAACGTAGGCTTTGGGTTTCAAAGTGGCAGAGGTGAATCTTAGGATTTGTGTTTTCTTCCCCCATGTTGTTAACTTGCAATGTCTCTTTCTGTGTACATTGCTCCTGAGAAACATGAATTCATTTCTCTTTAGGTCCTTGTCACACAGGCCTACTGTACTTATGCCGTATGCTGTTTCCAGGAGAACAGTTGCTGTGCCCATTCCAACAGCTGCCTTTTCTCCAACCACACTGGGCTTAACTAAAAGGAATAATTCCTAGGTAGGAAATAAGATTTTGCCATCTAGGGGCGACAAATCATTGTCCCTCAAGAAGATTTCTGCAATTCTCACGTTATGTAACTGAATTGAATACACGTTTATTTAGGTAGTATAGGGAAAGTACTTGGAAGTTTGTCTGGTACATAGTTACTATTTGTTTAGGACTTAATTAAGGGAAAATTCTAATCCTCTGAGGAACGCTGCAACTTATCCATTCACTAAAAATATTAACAGATCGTTAACTATACATTCATGCATTCAATATATATCTACGGACCAACTATTATGTGCCAGACATCATGCTCAGTTTCCAAAACAAATGTGATTCCTTCTTTCATGGATTTTCCAGTCTGGTGGGGAAGGCAGACAACCAAATAATTGCACAAGTGAATGTCAACTAATTGTCAAATGGGATAAGTGTTGCAACCCATACAAAGCCTGGGTCTTTGTGATTCAATTTCCTAGCAGTACCACAGTGAAAGAAACGCAATCTAACCAAAAAAAAGTAATTTCAGCAGAGCTCAGATCTCTGCCAAAGTCATGCAAATCAAGAAAATGCTGAGGAACTGTCATAGACCAGGACTGGGGAGATGTGAAAACTAAATGCAGTGTGGTTCCCTGGATAGGTTCCTGGAACAGGAAAAGGATATTAATGGAAAAACTGGTAAATTCAAATCAAGCCTGAAGTTTGGTTAATGGACCATATTGTTTGGTTAATGAAACTGACCAACGTCAGTTTCTCAGTTTTGACAAATGTGGCTTGGTAATGTAAGATGTTACCCATGAAGGTAACTGAGTGAGAGGTATATGGACATCCTCTCTAATATCTTTGCAACCTTTCTGTAAATCTAAAATTATTCAAAAATAAAAAATATAGCTTTTTATTTTATTTTATTTTATTTTATTTATTTATTTATTTATTTATTTATTTTTTTTGAGTCAGAGTCTCACTCTGTTACCCAGACTGGAGTGCAGAGGCCGCTCCCGGCCACCACAGCCTCAACCTGCTGGGCTCCGGTGATCCTTCCGCCTCAGCCTTCCAATTAGCTGGAACTACAGGCATGCGCTACCACGCCCGGCTCATTTTGATTTACTGTAGAGATGAGGTCTCGCCAAGTTGCCCAGGCGGGTCCCAAACCAGCGGGAAAAATATAGTTTTTAAACATAGTTCATGGTCAGGCGCAGTGGCTCACACCTATAATCCCAGCACTTTGGGAGGCCGAGGTGAGAGGATTGCCTAACCCCACAGGTTCGAGACCAGCCTGGGCAACTTAGGGAGACCCCATATCTACAATAAATCAAAAAATTAGCCGGGTGTGGTGGTGGATGTCTGTAATTTCAGCTACTTGGAAGACTGAGGCAGAAGGATCACCTGAGCACAGCAGGTCGAGGCTGCGGTGGCCAGGAGCATGCCGCTGCCCTCCACCCTGGGTGACAGAGTGAGACTCCTATTATAAAATAAAATAAAATCAAAATAAGAGTAAAATATTTTTTTAAATAGCTCATGTCTTTATTTGACTTCTCAAAAACTCGTAGTGGTATAAATATAGGCCATACTAACACTTATAAAAGTCTCTATTTGTGATTTATCTGTTATTTTTTAAATAGCTCATGTCTTTATTTGACTTCTCAAAAACTCATAGTGGTATCTAAATATAGGCCATACTAACACTTTTATAAAAGTCTCTATTTGTGATTTATCTGTTATTTTAGATATATATGGCTTCATAACAAATTAACTCAAAACTTAGTAGTTTAAATAGCAGACTTTTATTATTTCACACAGTTTCTGGGAATCATGAATCTAGGAGTGGCTCAGCTGAGGGAATCTGTCTCAGGGTCTCTCATGAGATTGCAGTCAAGCTAGAAGCCAGTGTTACAGTCATCTTAAAACACAACTGGGCCTGGGGAATCCAACAGCAGGCTCACTTACAGTTTTCATCCATCTCAGTTTCTGGCTCATCACTGGCTGGAGGCTCCAGTTCTTCACCCTGTGGGCTACTCCATAAGGCTGCCCAAAACATGCCTGCTGGCTTTCCCTACAGCGAGTGATCCAACAGAGCAGGAATGCATATCCAAGACAGAAGCCACTGTCTTTTATCTCCTAATCTCAGAAGTGACGGAATCATTCCCATCATAGTCTATTAACTAGAGCCAAGACACTAAGTACAGCCCACACACAAGGAGAAAGAAATTAAGCTCTACCCCAAGGAAGCAATACCAAAGAACTTGTGGACATGTTTTTCAAAACTACCACACCTCTACTCCTGTCAAATACCTCCACCAAAATTGCAGTAAAGGGAAAAAACTAGCATATATTCACAAAGGCAAGGAAATAAGAGGAGACAACCACAACAAGCATTCAGAAGGGGCAAACTAGGAAATTGAATTACACTTAGAAGATACAAGGAAGCTGGATCATAAGACAACAGTGGGGAAAGCCATGAGGTTACAGAATCTCAAAAATCACACAAATTGGCAGCACCAAGTACTTCTAGACATGGAGTAAAGAATTAAGCTGAGAATTCTAGGACTGGTTGAAAGTCTCCTTAAAAAGTAGTTAGATTCGGTCTCTTGATGATGCTTGGTTACAGGAACAAAATTGACTAATTCATTGTTGCACAAGCTATATTGATAGTGAGAAATCAGCCACAATTTAAAGTAATCACTTTTGGGAGGGGGTATAACAATAAATTAACCGAATGAACCATTATCTTTCAGTATAGTACACTGTTATTTCTAAATAAATAAATAAATTAGACCACTAGAAAAAGAAAAAAAAAAGTAGTTAGGAGCTGGATACGGTGGCTCATGTCTATAATCCCAGCAAGGAGGCTGAGGTGGGAAGGTTGCTTGAGCATGGGAGTTTGAGACCAACCTGGGCAACATAGCAAGTCCTTATATCTACAAAAAAAATTTTTAATGAGCCAGATACGGTGGCATGTGCTCAGCTTCTCCAGGGATTGAAGCGGGAGGATTGCTTGAGCCCAGGAGGTTGAGGCTGCAGTGAGCCATGATTGTGTCACTGCACTCTAACCTGGGTGACAGAATGAGATGCCGACTCAAAAAAGAAAGGAGTATAAATCCCTATGCCTTAGATATGGGATGTGCACAGTGACTTCCAAAGGATATAGTATGGAAAGGAGAAACAAAAGGGTGACTTTACAGTGAAGAAACAGGACAAACACTTCCTCAGCAAGGCTCTCAAGGTCAACATCAACAGTCATAAATCATCAACATCATTAATCATAATATTATGTGATAAAAGTGATACTTGATCCTTGTGATTTTCCTCCCACTAATCCATAACCTCAGTATTATCACAAGAAAAACATCAGACACAGTTCAATAGTGAGGCATCCTACAAAATACCTTATCAGTACTCCTCAAAACACTCAAGGTCATAGAAAACAAGGAAAGGGAGAGATCCAAGATGGCCACCTAGTAGTAGCTCACTGGCATCTCTCTCACAGAGCAGACCAAGGAAGAGAGTTCCAGCAGCCACTGACCCCAGAAGCTTGAGCAGGCTGAGCAGGAAAACAGGGAGCTAGGAAGAGAGAGAGCTGGGAGGCTCCATCCCCTCCAGGTTGTCAGGTTCGCATAAAAATTGCAGTCTAGGCTATGTGCGCAGTGGCTCAGCCTGTAATCCCAGCATTTTGGGAGGCTGAGGTGAGAGAATTGCCTGGGCAACTTGGCGAGACCTCGTCTCTACAATAAATCAAAAAAATAAGCTAGGTGTGGTAACATGCACCTGTAGTTCCAGCTACTTGGAAGGCTAAGGCAGAAGGATCGCCTAAGCCCAGCAGGTCGAAGCTGTGGTGGCCAGGAGCGTGCCACTGCACTCCAGTCTGGGCGACAGAGTGAGACTCCAACTCAAAAAAAAAAAAAAATGCCATCCTGCTTTATATGTGAGAGGGAATGTGTGCTACTGATAGGGTCTGTGATAGTTTCCCTTCCCCCAGCCATGTGGGGCTCCAGTCCCATGCAAGAGGTGGCCTGGATATAGCACAGAGCTGCTGCCCAAGCCCATGTGGAGCTGGGAACCCATCCTAGCTCTGAAGCCTACCGCCAGCCAATCTCTGAGAGCACACACCCTGAGAGCAGCACTTGGTGGCCAGCACCCAGACCAGGAAAGATCACCTGCCGGCTTCACTTACCCCAAGGGCAGGTCTAACAGGGGCATATGGATGGGTTGGTGCAAACTTTGGCAGATTCTGCTGCTTTTGAGTTCTGAACACAGACAGGCCTTTAGTGGGAGAGACAGAGTTAAGATAAAAACACCTGATGATCCTTATCTCCCCATGGAAGCACTTCTGGGCAGCAGACAGTGCTGCCATCCTGGCAGTGCTGCCGCAGTGGTCAGAAAGCTCATCCCCCAAACTGATCCCCACAAAAAGCTCACATTTGGGGATCAGAAAGCATTCCTGCCAGCTCAGCATGGGAAAAACTTTGTGGTGGAAAGTCACTTTGAATTCTGAACACTGCCTAGTAGAAGAGATGGGGCTAGAGATGGCAGGGTGAAGGTGACTGCAGTCCTGGTGATACCTCTCTCCCTGTGGGAACTATTCTGAATGGCAGAAAAGGACCTAGGGCAGCTAGACCATATCTAAGTACAAAACAACAAAACAAAACAAAAAATAATAATAAAAAGAGAAGAGTTGGTCCTCACAGGTGAGGAAGAACCGGCAAAAAACACCAGCAATCCCCAAAGCCTCAAGGAATCATCACCCACAAAAGCTTCTCCCAGATCACAAATAATGGAATCCATCCTGAACAACCTGTCCCTGATGACAGACATAGAATTCAGACTATGGATGGCAAAAACAGTCAAGGAAAACCACATGAAAATGAAAGCAAAGATTACCCAGGCAACAAAAGCAGTGCAGGAAATAAAAGTTGAGCTGGCCAATATAAGGTCCGATCTGAAATCCTGAAAATGAAGAACAGGAATAAGACAAGGATGCCAACTCTCACCCCTCCTATTCAACAGAGTACCAGAAGTATTAGCCAGAGTAATCAGACAGAAGAAATCAGGGCTATTCAAAGAGGAAAAGAAGTTAAGTTATTCCTCTTTGCAGATGATAGAATTCTATACCTAGAAAACCTTAGAAAGTCTGATAAAACCTCCTCACTGATAAATGACTTCAGTAAAGTCTAAAGATACAAAATCAGTGCACAACAGACAGTTGCATTTCTATACCGCAACAAAAAGCATGCTGAGAACAAAATAAAGAACACAATTTGATTCACAGTAGCCACCAAAAAATGAAATAGCTTGGCACCCACCTAACCAAAGAACTGAAAGACATTTACAATGAGAACTACAAAATACTGCTCAAAGAAATCAAGGGTAACACAAACAAATGGAAAACCATACATGCTCAAGGACTGGAAGAATCAATATCAAGATGTCCATCCTACCAAGGCAATCTACAGATTCAGTGCAATCCCTATCAAGTTGCCACCATCATTTTTCACAGACCTAGAAAATACAATACCGAAATTCACATGGAAGCAAAAAGAGCCTGAATAGCAAAAACAATACTCAGTAAAAGGAAAGGAGCTGGAGACATCACACTTCTAGACTTTAAACATTATCACAGGACTACAGTAATTAAGTCAGCATGGCAAGAATAGGCACATAGACCAATGGAACAGGACAGAGAATCCAGAAATAAAACCACAGTCCCTCAACCAATGCATCTTTGACAAAGCCATCAATAACAAACATTGAGGAAAGGAAGTCACATTTAGCAAATGGCGCTGGGTAAAATGGCTAGCCACGTGCAGAAGAATGAAACTGGCCCCTACCTATCACCATATACAAAAATTAACTCAAAATAGATCAAGGACTTAAATGTAAAACCTCAAATTATAAGAACCTTAGCAAGGGTACCTGCATAGTCGATGTTTGTATACCTAACCCTGAATTGTACCCCACATCTTTATAACAATCATAATAAAGATAACTCAGGGGAAAAAAAGAATCTTAGAATGAATTCATGACCAGTTCCTCAAAAACAAGTGCAACAAAAGCTATGATTGACATGTGGGACCTTATCAAACTGAAAAGTTTTTCCACAGCAAAAGAAACTATCAAACAGAGTAAAGAAACAACCCATGGAATCAGAAAAAAACATTTACAAGCTATACATCTGATAAAGTCCTAACATCCAGGATCTATAAGGAACTCAAATGGTCAGGCTCGGTGGCTCAGCCTGTAATCCCAGCACTTTGGGAGGCTGAGGTGAGTGGATTGCTTGAGCCCGCAGGTTCAAGACCCTTCTGGGCAGGTGAGACCTCATCTCTACAATAAATCAAAAAATTAGCTGGGCGTGGTAGCACGCGCCTGTAGTTCCAGCTACTTGGAAGGCTGAGGCGGAAGGATCACTGGAGCCCAGCAGGTCGAGGCTGCGGTGGCCGGGAGCGGCCCCTGCACTCCAGTCTGGGCGACTGACTGAGACTCCAACTCAAAAAAAAAAAAAAAAAAAGAACTCAAACGAATTGAAAAGAAAAAACGATCCCATTAAAAAATAGGCAAAGAACATGAACAGACACTTCTCAAAGGAAGTCATACAAGCAGCCAACAAACACATGAAAAAATGCTCAGCCTCACAAATCATCAGAGAAATGCAAATCCAAACTACAATTAGATACCACCTAATACCAGTAAAGATGACTATTATTAAAAAGTCAAAAACAACAGGTTCTGGTGCAGCCGTGGAGAAAAGGGAACACTTCTACACTGTTGGTAGGAATGTAAGCTAGCTCAGTCTTTGTGGAAAGTAGGTGGTAATTTCTCACTCAAAGAACTAAAAATCAAGCTTCCATATGATCCAGCAATCCTTCTTCTGGGAATATATCCAGAGGAACACAAATTGCTCTACCAAAAAGATACTTGCACACATATATTCATTGCAGCACCATTCACAATAGCAAAAACACGGAACCAACCAAGATACCCATCAAAAGTGCAATGGATTAAGAAAATGTGATACTTATACACGATGGAATATTATGCAGCCATAAAGAACAAAATCATGGCCCTTGCAGCAACATGGATGCAGCTGGAGAGCATCGTACCAAGTGAACTCTCATAGAAACAAAGAACTGAATACCACATGTTCTCACTCATAAGTGGACCCTGATCACTGGTCACATGATCATAAGGGTGGGATCTGTAGATGACAGACACTGCTGGGGGGAGGGAGCATGTGGCAGTACACTGGTTACCTGGTCCACTATTGGGAAAAGGACCAGCTAGAAGCCCAAACTTCACCTGCATGCAACTTACTTATGTAGTAAATCCTTAACTTGTACCCCACAACTCTAAAATAAATAAATGAATAAATAAATTGCGAGATGGCATTAGTATCTACATCATAGGAATTTTTTGAGAATTGAAAAAGACAATGTGTAAAATGTGTTTGTCATGATTTACCTCCCACTATAGGTATTCTACCATGCTATCGACCATCACCACTAACAGTGTTACTCCCATCACTGTTACTATATTCAAGCAATATAATATATTAATTAAAAGTAAAAGAAAAAAAAAAAAGGAAAGTCTTAGAAATTATTACAGACAAGGGCAGCCTATAAAGACATGATAGGTAAATGTAATATAGCATCCCAGATGGAATCCTGGAATGAAAAAAGGACATTAGGGAAAAAACAAGGAAATGAAATATAGATTTTAGATAAGAATAATATATCCATATTTGTTCATTAATTATAACAAATGTACACTAATGTAAAATGCTAATAGAAGAAATTGACTTTGGGATATACGGCAACACTCTGTAGTACTATTGTCTCAATTTTTTCTGTAAATCTAAAATCATTCTAAAAATAAAGTATATTTAATAAGTAGATTCCCTAGGAGCCTTTCCCAATTAAGTACATCCCAGTAGCTGCCCCTCTGCTACCCTGGCAGAGAATAAGAGGTTTATTCATTGGAGCAGGGAAAACAGGCACCAACCATAGTTGAAGGGCAGGGTAAGATACTAATAATGATTAGATTAAGTAAGAGCTTACATATTAATGTAGAAATACCCAACCCTCTTTCTGACTTGGAACCCAAGGTGAATCCAGGCTTCTACATTTCAGGAAAGAAATTTAAAAAATTATTCTCTGGTCAACCCAAAAGAAAAAATTTAAAGGTAATGAAATGGGAGAAGGGGAGAAACTCCCCCAGTGATACAGGCCACTCTATGGTGCAGCTTACACTCAACAAGTCCATTCCCATACAGAGGGGTTTTTAGTGCCTCAATCTTAAAAATAATTACTAAGTATTTGAGGAAAATGCTTAACAAAAAAGAGAATGAAAGTAACAAAAAGCAATTTGAAAGAAGCAGACGCTATAAAGAGGAAAAATTCTTCAAAGCTACATTTAATTTTTAGAGAAATAAGAGAATACATTATCTCTGTGAAAAAAGAATAGGATGCTATAAAAATGAACATTAGTAAAGAAAAAGGTGGCTCTTGGAAATTAAATTTTTAGCAGCCAAAATGAAAAACTTGGAATACAAAAAGACAGAGGAATGAAAAATATTAGCAAAAATAAGAACAGTAGACCAGTCCAGGAATTCCAACACTCAAATAACAGGGATGCAGGCAGAGATTACATAAGAACAAAGGGAAGAAAATCAACTTATTCATACTTCAACAATATTTTTCAGGATTTAAAGAATAATTCTGTACATTGAGAGGGCCAAGTGACAGTGGATAAAAATAAATCTACACCTAATTGTAAAATCATGAGATTTTGAAACATGGGAGACACGATCTAACCAAATAGTAATTCCACAACTCTTGCCGCTGACTGATTTAGGCTTGAGCATGCAGTACAATTCTAACCAATGAGAAAAAAAGGGAAGTGTGCTTCGGCCTTCTGGAAAGGTTTCTTAATATCTCAAACAGATGCAGGAAAAGAGACTTTCCTTTTTATGTTTCTGGATGTTTGGAAATGCCTCAACCATCTTTGAATTCCAAGAGCGGCTTAAAAGGACACAGATTAGGAAACTGGAAGAGCTAAGGCTTAAATCTGTCTCCAAATCCCATGTTCTTAATTTAGCTCATAGTCTACACTGGAAAACTGGGGTGAAAGGTCTAAAAAACAGATCATACCTGTGGCTCCTACTTTGTCACAATAGTTCATACATCCAGGGTCTCCAATTAGCTCATGTCACTTGTGAAATGAATTCTGCAACCTGAATTTGTATATTCCTTAGTACTAGAAAGTAACCCTCAATCATAAATTCTTGAATATCAATAGCCTGGAAGTCATAGTAACAGTAATTACCAATTTAACCTACAGTTCATTTAAAATATCATCTTATTTTTTTTTTTTTTTTTTTTGAGTTGGAGTCTCACTCTGTCACCCAGACTGGAGTGCAGTGGCCGCT
>NW_007251341.1:82686-83278 GCF_000164805.1 Carlito syrichta | reverse complement strand
CGCTTATGAGTGAGAACATGTGGTACTCAGTTCTTTGTTTCTGTGATAGATCACTCAGTATTATAGCCTCTAAGTCCATCCAAGTTGATGCGAAGTTCATAATTTTGGCCTTCTTTATGGCTGCGTAGCATTCCAACGTGTGTATGTACCCCATTTTTTAAAATCCAGTCCTCTTTCTTTTCTTTTTTAATTTTTTTTTAATTGTAAAGATGTGGGGTACAATTCAAGGTTAGGTATACAAATGTTCATTATGAGTCCTCTTTCAATGAGCAGCACAGTTGGTTCCACGTTTTTGCTATTGTGAATAATGCTACAATAAACATGCGTGTGCAAGTATGTTTTTCATAGCATGACTTGAGTTCTTCAGGGTATAGTCCCAGTAGGGGGATTGCAGGGTCTATATGGGAGGTCGATTTTTAGATCTTTTAGGAATTGCCACTGTTTTCCACAGAGGCTGTACTAGTTTACACTCCCACCAACAGTGTAGAAGTACTACCTTTTACCACAGTCTCTCTAGCATCTTTTGTTTTTGAGTTATTGATGATGGCCATCCTGACTGGAGTTAGGTGATATCTCAGTGTGGTTTTAATTT